>NC_047106.1:114240126-114540126 GCF_902500255.1 Thalassophryne amazonica
AAGGATGAATACCGCCAAAACAGAACGTTGACAGAAGTAATGTTTTTGGAGAAACTATGGATATTAGCTAACAACACTGAACAATGAATGTTGATAATTACATTCTGGACTCACATGTTATTCCAGCAAGGAACGGTAAATTATCTTTATATTAAAAGCGTGAGTGCGTACGTGTGTGATTTTTAGTAAGTTCAATGTAAGTACATAATATAATTGTACATACTTTAAAAATACATGGATGACACAAGAAATTGAAAACACTTATTTCCACCGTGGTCCATTTAAAAATCAAATAACAAAATAGACATCAACGTGCGCTTGACTCTTTTGAAGTTCTCCGTCACCTCTTTATGCAATTTACCAGAGGAACGGAGTGGCTTTTTCTGGATTAATTTGTTCGCCAATGAGCTACACTTCTTCTACAATCATCAACCTCCAAACCAATTATATGGTACGTACAATTTTCCTGCATGAATTGCAGGTTATTTGAGCATCTTTGTCCAACTCTGTGTTGTAAAGTTGGCCATACTGTATTTGCGGACTTTTGTGCCAAACAGGTATGATCTCTGATCGAAATGTAATCGCTGTGTGCACTGCAAAAACCTTTCAAATATGACTGGAGAGTAAGGGGTGAAAACGTAAAAGTGACAAATCACAGCCCTTGCGGTGTCCGTCATTTAGCTGGTGCGCCTCAGGCTCTGGGGAGGTTTCGCAGCCACGCAGTGGGCCCTGATCTAAAGCGGTTGTCTTTGGTCACCACACCCAGTGATATGTGTAAAACCTAGCACCATATTACAGTGCAGGCAGCAATCAGCATTATGTTAATAACTGCCTCCTTGAATTGCAGTCTGCCTCGTTTAGGTGCAGGGTCGGGGCACGGTTTGAAAAAATAAATACCCAGACTTTTAATAACGGAAATATGGTACCCACTTTCCTTGAATCGGTGAGTGTTAGTGCTGAACTTCATTTTTTAGCTCTGTTACTGGTCATGTCCAGACTGCTCTGTCCATATGTGTGAGGGGTTTTTAATGGAAATGCATTGAGATTGGACGGGATGTTTTATCCGATGTTAGCAAAAATATGTTATACAAAATTTAGTAGATATGGTGTTTATTATGTGGAAAACGATACAAAAGCATTGGGACTTTTGCTTTTGTCTGGTGAGTGTGAATATTGGCTTTATACGATGACAGTTTAGGCGACATTTAGTGCGCACACACACACACACACACACATATATATACAGTGAGGAAAATAAGTATTTGAACACCCTGCGATTTTGCAAGTTCTCCCACTTAGAAATCATGGAGGGGTCTAAAATTTTCATCTTAGGTACATGTCCACTGTGAGAGACATAATCTAAAAAAAAATCCGGAAATCACAATGTATGATTTTTTAATAATTTATTTGTATGTTACTGCTGCAAATAAGTATTTGAACACCTAACAACCAGCAAGAATTCTGGCTCTCACAGACCTGTTAATTTTTCTTTAAGAAGCCCTCTTATTCTGCACTCTTTACCTGTATTAATTGCACCTGTTTGAACTTGTTACCTGTATAAAAGACACCTGTTCACACACTCAATCAATCACACTCTAACCTGTCCACCATAGCAAGACCAAAGAGCTGGGACAGGATGACTGCACCGTATTGAAGGGAGGATGGATGGGGTCATGTATTGCGAGATTTTGGCAAACAACCTCCTTCCCTCAGTAAGAGCACTGAAGATGGGTCATGGCTGGGTCTTCCAGCATGACAATGACCCCAAACACACAGCCAGGGCAACTAAGGAAGGGCTCCGTAAGAAGCATTTCAAGGTCCTGCAGCGGCCTGGCCAGTCTCCAGACCTGAACTCAATAGAAAATCTTCGGAGGGAGCTGAAACTCCAAACCTGACAGATTTGGAGAAGATCTGTATGGAGCAGTGGACCAAATCCCTGCTGCAGTGTGTGAAAACCTGGTGAAAAACTACAGGAAACGTTTGACCTCTGTAATTGCAAACAAAGGCTACTGTACCAAATATTAACATTGATTTTCACAGGTGTTCAAATACTTATTTGCAGCAGTAACATACAAATAAATTATAAAAAAAAAAAAAATCATACATTGTGATTTCCGTATGTTTTGTTTTTTTAGATTATGTCTCTCACAGTGGACATGCACCTAAGATGAAAATTTCAGACCCCTCCATGATTTCTAAGTGGGAGAACTTGCAAAATCTAGCTATTGCACTTGCATGGACCACACTGCACAGTAAAGGTCATTACACTGACCTCCAGTAATACTGTGAGAAATCTTGGAGTCATTTCTGATCAGGATATGTCCTTCAATGCGCATATTAAGCAAATATGTAGGACTGCTTTTTTGCATTTGCGCAATATCTCCAGAATAATTCCATAATTCCATAATAGAATTTAAAATTCTTATTCTTGCTTATAAGGTTTTGAATAATCAGGTCCCATCTTATCTTAGGGACCTCATAGTACCATATCACCCCAATAGAGCGCTTCGCTCTCAGACTGCAGGCTTACTTGTAGTTCCTAGGGTTTGTAAGAGTAGAATGGGAGGCAGAGCCTTCAGCTTTCAGGCTCCTCTCCTGTGGATCCAGCTCCCAATTCGGATTAGGGAGACAGACACCCTCTCTACTTTTAAGATTAAGCTTAAAACTTTCCTTTTTGCTAAAGCTTATAGTTAGGGCTGCATCAGGTGACCCTGAACCATCCCTTAGTTATGCTGCTATAGACTTAGACTGCTGGGTGTTTCTTTTTATTCACCTCTTTTTGCTCTGTATGCACCACTCTGCATTTAAACATTAGTGATTGATCTCTGCTCTCTTCCACGGCATGTCTTTTTCCTGATTCTCTCCCCTCAGCCCCAACCAGTCCCAGCAGAAGACTGCCCCTCCCTGAGCCTGGTTCTGCTGGAGGTTTCTTCCTGTTAAAAGGGAGTTTTTCCTTCCCACTGTCGCCAAGTGCTTGCTCATAGGGGGTCGCTTTGACCATTGGGGTTTTTCTGTAATTATTGTATGGCTTCTGCCTTACAATATAAAGCACCTTGGGGCAACTGTTTGTTGTGATTTGGCGCTATATAAATAAAATTGATTTGATTTGAAGTCAAACCAATGTGAATGCTTGGCAGTTTCAGTTATGCCACCCATTAAGAAAGACTGAGGAAAAAAAAAACACCTCCAATCCAAGCTGCTACTACATGTTGAGCTGTATTTATTTATTTCCTTAAAGTAAACAGATTTTTAAAATGGCTGCTCAATTCCATTTAGTTCTGCATAAGATTAGGACACTCAGAGCAATAATGACTGAACAATGTTTTCATTGTTATCATCAAAATGATTATCATTCACAGAATTTTTAGTCTGTTTAAAAACAATAATCTTAAAAACGTGAATGTTTACTCTTAGGGGTTTGGGGGGGAGCTGTACGTATAGTGTGCCTAGGTAAAAAGAGAGTGGTGACATGACGAGCCGAAAAAAAATGGTCACATGACTCCTGGTGCCATCTTGGGTTCAAAATAGCGTTCACTGTTAATCTATCTGCATTTAAACACAGCTATTTTATTTATTTGCCGGTTTTCTGTTGAGATGTGTGGTCTTGTCGAATTGTGCGTCCCGACCCATAAATCGACAGTATCGCGTCCCTACAATATTGTGCTGTAAATACAGCGTGCACATGCAAATTTGAAGCTTTTAACATTGAAAAGACACTTATTGCTGTTGTATTTTCATGTAAAGAGAAAACGTATTTGTGTTTCCTTCAGTGGGGGAGCTTAAGTCCGCATGTGAATGTTCTGTCGAGTTGAGTGGTCGAGTTGTGCGTCCCGATAATATTGCGCTGTAAATACAGCGTACACATGAAAATTTTAAGTTTTTAAAGTTGAAAAGACATGCATTGCTGTTGTTTTTCATTCCTCAGTAGCTTGGTCTGGGAGTTAAATGCGGTAAAGAGAGGCACCGTCAACCCGATGGGGGGAAGTGTGGACGGGGCAGGTGTGAAAGTCTGGATAGAGAGAACTGCACATGCACGCATGCACAGTTGCGCGGAGGGCTGGCTTCTTGACAGGAATGTCATCTCGTTGGGACACTGGGTTGTTGTGCATTTGGAGGCAAAAATAGACACAGCAATGGCTTCAAGATGTACAGATTCCCTTCAGATCCCAACAGAAGAAACATTTGGAAAAATAAAGTCAGCTGTGTGGGATGGAAGCAACTTCAACGTCAAAGTTTTGAGAGGTAAATTTATTGTTCAGTCCCATGTACAGTAAAATTCACTTAAACCGTCATCGTATAAACCAGATATTCGCAGTCACTGGACAAAAAAGTCCCAAAGTTTTTGTATTGTTTTCCATGTAATAAACATCATATATAACAGATTTTGTACACGGATTTTCCCTCACATCGGATAAAATGTCCTGTCCGATCACAGTTTTTCCATTAAACCCCTCACATGTGGGACTGGATTTCCATCATTAAATGTCCGACCATTTATTTTTTCACACCGTGCTCATCATGCATGTCAGGCTGTGACAGGCTGCAGGCTGTGCAGTGAAAGCAGCAAAGTGTCAAATCACAGCCGGCTGTGATTTGACACTTTGCTGCTTTCCATCCTTTGTCTGCCATCATATTACCATAATTTCCGGACTATAGAGCACACCTGAATATTAGCCGCACCCACCAATTTTAAAAAGAAAAAAGAAAGTGTACCTAAATAAGCCACACTTGTCTATAAGCCGCTGGTCTCCACATTGTAACATGAGATATTTACACAGAAAGATGTTAGACAGAAAGATTTTTAAAACTTTTAATTACATACGTACTGTAAATGCTTTTTTCCCCTGAACTGTTGCACGTAAATATTGACGTGCATGTCATCCAGTGTGCGCACGGAGTCACGCGGCTTCTCCGCTCACACGGAGAACTAATAATTTGAACTTTTCTTGAGATTTCATCACGTGCAGCCAGGATCGGATGGAGTCTGTGGTAAATGAGATGTTAATGAGGCGCTGTGACTTTTTTGACTTGTTGCGCCAAGACAGAGAACTGCTGTGGAAGGGTAGGGGGAGAAGGCTCCACTCCGCTGATCTGACGGTGCAACTGCGGCGCCGGAGAGGGACATTTCTTCGCTAAAACGAACGGGAAGATCTTATATTTACACTGTGTGTGAATTTACACCGCATGAGTACCGAGCTTTCAGGAAATCAATTGACAGCATGAATTGATGTATTTGGATTTACGAAAAATCCTGTAAAAATCCATAAATTAGCCACATTATTGTAAAAGCCGCAGTGTTCAAAGCATGTGAAAAAAGTAGCAGCCAATACTAAAGAATTACGGTATATAGTTTTTAGCAGTGCGCGCACTGATTAAAAATGGATCCGAAAGTCTGCAAATTTACAGCACAAAGTCGATGAAAGAGTAAACACACAGCTTACCTTTGATTTGGAGGTGATGACTGTGGAAAGAAAAGCTTGTTGAGAATCAAATTAGTCCAGAACAAAGCATAATCCAGAGACGGAGAACTTTAAGCTGTCACGCACCTCATTGCATGACACGGAGTCAGGCTTTAAATTAATTACATAAATCATCCCTTCGGCTGCTCCCTTGTTTGCACTCGGGGTCGCCACAGCAAATCCAAGGTGGATCTGAATGTTGATTGGCACATGTTTTATGCCAGATGCCCTTCCTGACGCAACTCCACATTACACGGAGAAATGTGGCGGGGTGGGATTTGAACCCGGAACCTTCTGCACTGAAACCAAGCGCATTAACCACTTGGACACCACCAATTAAATAAATCATCATAAATGGAAAATTTACATGAATTTGCTCTGCTTAACTATTTTTATATTTATTTTGATAGCACCTGTACCTGGATGTGTTGCTGTACGTGATTAAATGATTTTTAAAAATGCTGAAAACATTAAAGATTCATTCAGCAGTTCAGCGCAGTTGGGCCCAAAATGGTGCCATTCTGTTCCGAGTTGACGCCACTCTATCTAGGTACACTAGCTGTACCCTCCCCTCACTCACTGACTGTGCACCTCGGTGTGAACAGTAAGAAAACAGACAGGTCTGGTCCCATTCAAGTGAATGCTAAAGTGTATCCCAACTTTTGACTGGTTTTGTTTGTGCGTGTGTGACAACATTATTAACTCACCATATTATGTATGGGTAAGAGGTAAGAGTACTTCTCATGAGGTAGGGTTATTTACTCAAACCTTTGAGAAAACATCTCGGGCAGCATTAATGGACTCATCAGAACCAACACTGTCCTGTAGGTCTACAACCACTGCATAAGGTTGCTGTTGGGTTCCTTCATTATATAAACTCAAAAGCCCCACTGTCATCTTCCAACAACTTCAAGTCCCTGTGAAGGCGATTTTTCCCCATTATCCCACAAACAATAAAAACAGACCTACTAAAACTGTACTTTTATCTCACAGCTTCAAGGTTCAGCTCCAGTTGCTGAAATTAAACATTCGAAAAACGGTTTTTTGTGCTAACAATAGTAAAATTAATTTATTGTGGACAGTCTAAGGCACACCTGTGCACTAATCATGGTGTCTAATCAGCATCTTGATATGGCACACCTGTGAGGTGGGATGGATTATCTCAGCAAAGGAGAAGTGCTCACTATCACAGATTTAGACTGGTTTGTGAACAATATTTGAGGGAAATGGTGATACTGTGTATGTGGAAAAAGTTTTAGATCTTTGAGTTCATCTCATACAAAATGGAAGCAAAACCAAAAGTGTTGCGTTTATATTTTTGTTGAGTGTTTTACACATAAGATCCTTCTGAATGTAGTAAAGTAAATCTGCAAGCCCAGATCTGTCATTCAACAGAGAAATCTTCATTTAAAAATGACAAATTTACAGCTAAAATTTAGCCCTCCGCAAAACTGTCAACACATCCGGGACGCTGCCAAGACGTCAGGGAGAAGACCCTATCCCAGCATGCATTGCGTGCACCAACTGTAATTTGTGGATTTACGTCAGTTTGCATCTGCACCTTTTTCTTGTCTTATACCAGGGGTGGCCAAGTTCGGTCCTCGAGAGCCACATTCCTGACACTCTTAGTTGTCTCCCTGCTCCAACACACCTGAATCCAATGAAAGGCTCATTAAAAGTCTGCTAACGAGTCTTTCATTGGATCCAGGTGTGTTGGAGCAGGGAGACAACTAAGAGTGTCAGGAATGTGGCTCTCGAGGACCGAACTTGGCCACCCCTGCCTTATACAGAAGGATCTACTTTTTTTAAAACTTCATATTGTCTTGTGGCACATTTGGTGAGTACACATTTCTTTTATTTGTGCTTGAAAATTATTTTGGGGGACTTTTTCTTACGCCCGTTTGATTGAGTGGTGTCGCATTGAAAATCTACTGTGTTTCGCCTCCGGTGTTACCATCACGGGGTACGGAGGCGGGACCCGCAAAGAATCCAAGTCATTAAAAAGATATAAACCTCTCTCAGCGGCCACGGAGCTCTGCGGCTCCTATTACTAAGACGTGCGGCTCTGCGGAAAGTCTGTCCTTGCAGCAACAGGTGTCACCGGCCGCTCCGCATCAAAACAGCGAGCGTAGTCTCTGGACTTTTGCCAAGTTGGCTGCACCTCCATTCAGTAGACAGGGATGTGGTGCCGGCTGCACAGCAGACACAGGGGCGATGTGAGTGGCCCGCTTCAGCGTTTACCGAGCACGCAGACTCAGTAAGCGCAGCAGAGGCAGAGAGCGAGGTTATCTCTGTCTTACTTTAATACTGCGTTTACACATAATGACGGCACATCACGAATGCCACAAATTATACATTCTTGGCCACTGATCACGAATGTGATGATTTGGGGCAGAGGCATCAGGTCTCCTCAGGAACTGATGCAACCTGTTACCACGTGTTACAATTAATGGTATGTGTTGCTGGAGAATTATCAGGAACCATTACGCACTGTCAAGAATAATGTTCTGCGTTCTTGCGCGCTATCGTGCCTAACAGTGCATCGTTAAGTTCTGTCACGCTGTGAAAGAGGCAAATTGTCTCCACACACACACACACACACACACACACACACACACACACACACACACACACACACACACCCATATTCATCCATCAGCTGCTGAACAATTCAGATCGCTCCAGTTTTTCCTCAACAGCCACAGCAGAAGAACTTTGTGACTGCATGCTTCATTGGACTCTGTGCCATGGAGTGGCGCAGAAGAGGAGGACACGGAGAGAGCCAGATGTGTGGCTTCATGCGGCTCTCGTCTCGCTTGTTTTCCCAAACAGTAGGCACATGCAGCAGGTGGAACACCTGCAGGAGCACACTGAGGAGCATTGGAACGAGACTTTTAGCTGACTTGGCGTCACTGTCCTCCTTCAGCATACTGCAGCAATGAAACCGAATGCAGTGCAACAGGGTTTAATTGTGCGCACGTCAGAAAAGAACGCTGTCACGCTCTATTAAGGATTATCACTAATCAAGACGGCTCAACACACTCAGTTGCGACCTCCACGACATGAGGCAAAATGACGGTGGTGCGTGACATTTGTGGAAGACTTTTTGACAGCCAAAAACATCATGAATATCACGCACCAACACGTGCCATTAAGAAACCTATTCAGATACATTAAGTCACGTTAAGAATGTCAGGAATGTGCCAAGAATGATGCAAATATGGCATTCGTTACGCGTCTTGCCTATGTGTAAACGCACCATAAAGCGAAAAGAAACAAGACATTAGGCCAAAACATGGAAGGGTGTAGAAATGTACCCGTGTCGGGGCCAATGAACTAGGTACCTCTGGTGCCCTCTTTTGGCTGCCCTGGATCTGTTCAGTAATTCTGCCCTTCAGTATGTTTGTAAAATAAAAATACTACTCTATCATTCTGGGAGGGGGATTGGTTTGTGCCATCAGTCTTATAGCCATCATTAACTGCCAACACTTCATTAATTTGCTGTTAAATGTCAACATAATACTAGCATTAATATGTTGCATAACTAGACAATTAGGTTACAGCTCAAAAACGGCTTTAAACCAACGGCTAAAAAACCCAAATCAATATGAGATGGAATTGAATCAAAATAATCGATTCTAAAATCTTAATCGGAATTGAACCGATTCTTGAAATTTGAATCGATACCCAGCTCTACTGGCCAACTCCCTTGCTACTGCACAAACTCCATAGCATAAAAATAACTGTACAACTGTGCTGTACCTTTTTAATTTGTTTTATTAATTTTTTTTTATGTGTAGCAGGTGTCTCAGGACAATAAGGTCTGAACCTGCTGAGGGGATCTGGGTACCAGGGTATCTGCGTCCTTGTACGTGTTGGCTGGACTGATTAGTGCTGCGTAAACCTCTCCATACGCTCTGCACACTAGCTCTGTCGACTGTCTGAAAATCTGCTCCCTGCAGAAAACACAAACATAACAGGTCTTTAGATAGTAATCACCACAGAACTAGACTCACAGATCAAAGAACTCACCTATACTGTAATTAGTCACGGATCAGGAGCTGGACTAAGTTAGGTATTAGTAAGAAGTGTTATGTCTTTTTTTTTGGGGGGGGGGGGGGGGGGGGGTCTCACTGACCAGTGTGTGCACTGTGTATCAATGGGAGTATGTGGTGCACACTGCCACCTACAGATAAATAATATCAGGTGCTTTAGCAAAGCACTTGATATATGCTTTATCAAACACGCTCCCTCCAAACGTATTTCAAGTTATTATTATTTTTAAATATTAGTCCTAATCTGTTTTTCCCCCCGCTATCCAGCCTATTATTGATTGAACACTGATTATAACTTCTAAGTAGGACTAAACAAAAAATGTGAAACTGAAAAAAGAAAAGTGCAATATTTTACATGTACAGAAGAGGCATGGTAATCATGGTTTCAAGGTCACGGTACGGTTTAAATCAGCTGACATGAACCGTACGAGTGTAAAACCATTTTGCACTAAACTAAGGGAGGTGTACGGTTACGTGCCTACTTTTAAGGCAACAACCACTATAAAATTCTTCAGAATCTTTAAGGCCCCATTAAAAAAACAAAAAACGAAACAGTTTATCGTCCCTGATGTGAAAAAAAAGTGGTGAGGGTGGGATGATTTTTTTTTTCTTAGAAACAGGTACATACAACGTCAGATCAGACCTGAAAAATGACATACAACACCTGCATACCAAGTGAGGAACTGAAAGTATCAGATATTTTTTGAATAAATCTTGTTTCCATCTTGAATACAGTTAGTGTACGCTAGTACCGTGATAAGCATGCATACTGTGTGTGAGTGAAACAGAGCAACTGACTGCGGTTGTCAATAACCGTCTTTGGCCAAAACAAACTCACCACCAGTGTTGCTACAGTTACTTTGAAAAGTCACTTTTTTTAGTTACTTTATAGAGTTACTTTATATAGTTACTTCATTAGCAGCTTTATGCAGTTACTTCATTAGCAGCTGCCGAGAAATTGTAACTAATAAGTAAGGTAACTAGTAATCTAACTTTGTTACTCTTAAGATTGAGTAATCAGCAAAGTAACTAATCAGCAAAGCAACTGTTACTTTTCTGAGTACTCAATCTTAAAAATAACCCAGTTAGATTACCAGTTACTTTATTAGTTACATTTAGCAGCTGCCGACAAGTTGTCCACAGCTGCCAATGAAGTAACTGTATAAAGTAACTCTATAACAGTTAAAAGTAACTAATAAAGTAACTTTTCAAAGTAACTGTGGCAACACTGCTCGCCACCTAGCAGACGTGCCAGGTCTTGCACCAGCTGTACCGCAGTCAATGAAATTCACCAGAATAAAAAAGAAATAAATAAATTGATGCGGGCCGGTTTTGACATGTAGGCGGAGATGATTAAACTAATGGGTTTTATTTACGTGGCCTAACAAGTCAAATTAGTAACAGCACCGCTTTTTGGTTTTAGATCATCATTTTAGCAAATAAAGCTTTTAAATCACGCTTCCTAAATGTGCAGACATATTGTTGCTGAAGTGGAGTGCGACTGTAGGATGTTGGAGTTGGTGCTGAAGAGCCCGGCGAGAGGACTGGAGGTCGCAGTGGGAACGCCTCAGCTCTAACCCACTCAGGCTCTTGAGATGGATATTTTTAATTGGCCCGCAGAGAACACAGAACCATAGTGCTGTGGATAACACCTTACTTCACGCCAAGTGCATTAACATGAAATGTGAAATGAAGGGAGTCTAAAAGTGTGTCTATTATTTGTACACTCTGGGAGTGTTTTCAGAGTGCTGGCGGGTGTTTTTGTGTATTCAGGTGAGCAGCACAGCAGACGTGAGACATGCAGAGAGAGAGAGAGAGAGAGAGAGAGAGAGTGAAAGACGAAGAGCAGGAATGATTTCAGGGAATGAGTGAGAAATGGACCAGAAGCTAATTAATGGCGTCCTGCCATCAGTCTCTCCGGTCATAATAGAGAACATCTAACCTGAGGTACAGAGTGCTCCTCAAGCTGCACACTTCCCAGTAAACGTGACTCACAGAAAGAGCTGTCCAATGTAGCAGCTGGACTGAGCTAAAAGCATGTGCATTTTCTGATTTTAGCATCCTGGCTCCCTGCGCATTTAGTCGAGTGTTTTGTTTTTGGAGGCCAGTAATGATCACATCATATTAATAATGACTGTTATTAGGTCAAAGCGCCTCTTCTATTTTTACCTCTCTGAATAAGCTCTTTATTCTGACCCAACTGCTACTCGATGTGGTTAGCGTTTAATTCAAAGCCTAAATATCGGTTGTGCTCTCCTTTTAATCGACATTTCGGACACAAACTTACCTAATGGCTGCGCTGAGCAGGAAGTGAGCTGTGGCATCACTAGAGTGTCAGGTGAGGACAGATATCTGTCAAACTGGACCTGGCAGTGCGAAAGAGCCAAAGATGAGTCAATAAGCAGTCATAATTATGTAATCAAGTCAGGCTATAATGTCCCGGGGCAGGAAGGTTTGATTTTATTGGCTCACCCATCGCTATTTTGACAGAGGAGCTATCCATGCTTGGCAGGAGAGACAGAGGACCCTGAGAGAGACAAGATGGAACGTTTTCACCAAGGATGACCCGACTTGTGCAAAATAAACACAACAAGCACAAAAAAGTACGTAACTGAAAGGAAGAAATGTACATTTTATACATTTTTGGTTTCAATATCAGATGTGGCAGTCACAAAACCATTTGGTTTCATATTTTTTGTAAACAAAGAATTTTCTGCGTGCAACATTAACATTTAAGCAGAGCTTCAAAGAGAAAGTGTAACTCTAAATCAATTACCAGGTTGATGACTGAGCATGTTAGCTGTGGCATTCTGAATGGGAGTACTTGATATAGTCATGATCAGTCTATTTATGTACTAAAGGAGTGGTGTCATTACTCTTCCGTGTCATAACAAGACACAAACTATCCTTAGCAGGTGATCTTGTGAGTCTTAAAATGACCAGATACCTTTAGTCTCATATTGTAGGTTATCCTGAATTATTTGAAAAACATCCTGATTTCGCCCAGATTTACACTATTCAGGAATAATTTTTTTTTCACTGAGCTGCTTACAAATAAATGGGCAGCATTTATATGACATTTTTTTTCATCCGAGGCAGAAGCTCATAAAGCGTTTTACAGTGATGCCTCACATTCTCTCTCAAACACACGCACACACACACACACACACACACCAGAGTCAATGTGCTGCAATGGAAAGTGCTCAATTGCACACCGGCAGCATCTTGGTGATTTTGATGTCTGATGGTGGAATTAACCAAGGACATTCTGATTTCTACACCATCACCCTCCCCAAAAACCTTATACTGAGGAAGAGTAGGTGCCCAAATGTTCCAGCATGTGGTGGCAAAACGTTTTTTAAAGCATATCCTGTGCAGGCTTTGCTTTTCTGTTTTTGTATTGACCGTTCGGTTGAGTACCTCAAGTTTAACACTTTGGATTTGTGTGCTTTTTTTTCAACTTTTCATATCTCATAGATGTGTTTCACCCCTCATGTTAGCATCAGTTCACAAGCAGAGTTAAGCTTGCAACCAGAGGGAGAAACCTGTGGCCTAGCACAGGGGCAAATACGCTACAAAATATACTTGAGAACAGAAGAGTAAACTCTGAATTACAGAACAGAGAGAATGTTTGGGTGGGGGATAGTGCCAAAACTTTTTATTATGACTGAAAATTTGAAACATGGCTTGGAAATATTTTGAACATTGTTCCAGAACCCATATAAAAGGAAGACAACACATCGGGCCAAATCTACGATAGAACGGGATGCTAAAACTAGAATTAAAGAATACTCGTAGATAGAACGTCTGGCTGGGGATGGTGCCAAACCTTTCATCAACTGGTAACAGCACTGAGCTCGGACAGCAAAAATGTAGATAAGTCAATCAATGGAGAGTTCAACCAACCAAGGTCAACAAATTATCGCGTACATCTTTATGTATCTAATGATAAATCAATATAGTAATTATTGCAGGGGGTCTAGGATAAGGTGGCAGGACTGTCCAGGGTGTATCACACCTCTCAATCCAATGAGGACAGGCTCCAGTGGAGGTAAACAATGCCAAATGCATCTGTCTGCCACAGATCAACAAGATGGGCCCCTTGTGTTGGAGGTGTCTCTGTTCATGCAATATAGTTTTGAAAAATGCACCTTTCCATTGCTGCCTCCCACTTCCTATGAGATGCTGTCCACCATTGAAACTTTAAAATCAAATATGAAGACCAATCTTTGTTCTGTTGATTTTAGTTCAATCTAAAGGACTCCATATGGTGTTGTCAAGGCCCATTCTTATACACTTGTATCTTCTTATATTAGTTGTTTTTATTTAATTAATTTTGGTATTTTAATGTTGTGTATTTATTTAGTTTTTAAGTATTTTTGCATTTTACTTTTTATATTTGTTTTTCTATGTTTGCCATGTACCTCTTATAACTTTGAAATTGCAAGGTTGGTGGACAACTGGATAAGTGTACTTGTTTCCAGTGCAGAAAGTTCACAGCTCAAGGCCAAACCTGTCCATTCTCCATGTAATGTGGAGTTGTTTCAGGAAGAGCATCCAGTGTAAACTTGTGCCAAATCAACATGCAGATCCCACTCAGATGTGCTGTGGAGACCCCGAGTGAAACAAGGGAGAAGCTGAAGGGACAGACTTCTTTAATGCAACATTAAGTCCTTGTTCCTCAAATGGATTCTCGTATTGTCCATTTTAACTATGTTCACTGTAAGCAAATTTGGGTCAATCCTCTTGTTTTTAAATGTGTTATACAAATAAAGTGATTTTCCTCTGTGGATGTCTTTAGACCCTTGCCAACCTGAAGAATAAATAAAACTTCACTTCTACCTCGTTTTGTGAATGAAAAAGACAGATACATTCTGATAAACATAATTCAAGGTAAAAAATAATAATATTTGCATTTTCAATTACATGTAATCATGCGCATCAGTTTTAAAATATGACCTTAAGGAATCATGTCCTCCAATTTTGATGTTATAAGGCTGTAATCACTTGCAAAGTAACTAAGGGAAAGAGTTTCTGAATCTAGGCCGGGTACCTTTGTGGCAATTAACTGGCACTAATTACCCACAATGACAACATGAAGTCAAGCTTAAGCACCTAAATTGCTAACATTAGAAGCAGAAAATAGTAGACAGTGCAAGGGTCATAGTAACAGGCGGGTACCTAGAGTGATTACATAAGGGGCTATAGGCACATTAACCAACATAGTATGAGTCTATAAAGCCATATAACTGTTTTGAACATGTGAGATGGTACTTTTGAAACACTGGTCTGGTTATAGCCTTGTTCACCTCACGTGTCACAGAAAATCAGAGCGAGACTACGTTTTAAACTCTGAAAACAACTGCAGAGAACAAGGGCATTTTGGACAAGTGATAATATCAGAGTGTCATAAGCTTTCATCTTATGACAACTGTACTCTGCTACAAAGACAGATCCTGATGCCACTTTGATAATGAGCTACAGTCACAGCAAGGCGTGGTGTGTCCTGACATGACCCAGAGTTCTAGCCTCTCTTGTTAAACCACAACTACGGGTTTCAGTCAGTGCTTTGGCAAGATGTATCACAATGAGACAAACATAGAGAGGAGGAACGCTCCAGGGAATCAGCTCTTTTATCTGCATAGGACATTTCTGCAGAATCTAATATATCTTAATAGAACATAATATGATCTGCCTGCCTCTGTCACTTTCTCATATGAAATCTGATGGAAATGCTATTACGTCATAATAAAGGCATCGGTCATGTGGTAACCATAGACATAGGTTTATAAAGACCGCTGTGGCAGCAAAAATGATTCTAGTTGATGCTAATTTACAAAAAAGGGACCATTAGCAGATGTGAAGAAAAGAACAAATGCATCGTCCTAAAACTTAACAAGTGAGTAAATGTGAAAGTGTGGTTAAGTATTAACATTAGACCTGCTCGGCGCTGTGCTGCTGGACACAGCTGTAGATCTAACTCAGTCCGGTTCTGGTCAGCACGTAAGACGCCTGCTCGTTGATTAGAGTGTCAAGATGAGCCTCGATCTGCAAAAAATAGCGACTGCGAGCGACGAGAGAGAGAGAGAGAGAGGAGAGATGAGAGAGAAAATCCAGTTCAAGCTAGCATTGTGAACCAATGGTGCTTGTGTTTAATGGAAAATCACTGTGTTATTTACAGTGAAAGTTCCACTGAAGGTCTCAATTACAAAAGGTGTGCTCGATATAGTGTGAAATATCTAGCATTTGTTCATGAACAATAAATGGCGCATGTCATTCTGTGAGATGGCAAGTTAAATTTTTTTAATATAACATTTGGGCTGTGCGGTGTCATTGAATGGAAACAATGATCATTTTAACTGCAAAACCCCAATGGACAAGGAACATAAAACTACAAGTTACAGACTCTTTTTGGATAAAATGCTTCATGATTCAGTGAGACTTATTTTACTACTGGATGGTGTATTATGTGTCAGAAAGGCATACTCCTGACTGTAATTAAATGCAAACACAAGTCTACAACAGGTGAAATATAATAATATGTATAGCACCTTGCAATCCATTATTAGAAAGTGCTTTATAACAACACATATGTAATATTAAAAATGCAACCATTAAAAATTATATAAGAAACAATAAAAAAGAAGCAAATAAATTCAGCATATAAAAACAAGGACATTAAATTCAATTTACTTGGACACCGCCAAATCACAACATGAGTCATCCCAAGGTGCTCCACAAGGGTAAGGTCTAACATTACTCACTCCCTGAGTTAGAACGTTGACAACAGTGGCAAGGAAAAACTTCCTCAGGCATTTTTTTCTGATTGCAGGAAGAAACCTCAAGCAGACCAGACTCAGAGAGGTGACCATCTGCTTTAGCCACACAAACAATAACAAAATAACAAATAAAACAAGGCATAACGAGGACAGGTCAAACATGCAGAGTCGGACGTTTTGCAGATAAGCAACCATACACATAAAGAGTCCAGTTGTCGCAAGAACCTGATGGCTCAAAAAGCATCCAAATGGCTAAGAGCTGACTCCCAGCCATCATAATTTATAAGAAAAGTCAATGCACCAGCATCTCTGGCACACTAAGAACATTCTCATTAAGTTGTCCTTACTGAGAATAAATAAAATTTATCTAAGGACAAAGTTATATTAATGTTCAAATGGCCACATATCATAATAACATAAAAGACATAAACATCAACTGTCACTGTAAATACAGAAGAGATAGGTTTTAAGTTTGGATTTACAAGGCTAAACAGACCTTGATTGTCTAATCTCAGCAGCCAGACCATAACTGTCAGTGTGTGTGTGTGTGTGTGTGTGTGTATATATGTATATATATATATATATATATATATATGAAAATGGCAATATTCTAATATTCTCCAATCACAAGGCACATACAGCGTAAAAAATGAATGAGGTTCTTAGAAAATGCAAAAATGAACAACAAAAAAAATTCACTCTTATTAAAAACAATTACAGAAATAGTTTAATGTACAAAAATAAACTGTGCATTCTGTGAATTTGGTAAAAGTAGTGTATCATGAACATATTCAGCATGATGTACTGCTGCACTACAAAAGTTTATAATATATATATATATATATATATATATATATATATATATATATATATATATATATATATATATATATATATATATATATATAAAATGGGTGGGCTTTTAATAATCTGAGGAAAAGAAAAGAGCATTTGGAGGACAGTTTATTTTTATCACGTATGTAACAATGGAATGACTAAAATTCATAACTGAATTTTAATCATTCCATTGTTACAATTATTCTTTCACCAAAACAGATCAAATCCAGGCTTGCATCTCAATGTACCTTCTGGCAAATTGCAGCTGAACTTTCAGGTCTTCTTTTTAAGAAAATCCTCCTCTATACCATTTCATCATGAAGCTGTATAACTGGAGATACAAAATGCAAAACATGCATTGTGCACAATTTCTCCAATCACAGCCAGAGAAACCTATAACTTCTTCTGGGTTGTCTGGGTGTCTTGATGGCTGTCTTCACTCTTCTCCTTCTTGCACAGTCATTCAGTTTTTGAGAACTGTCTACTCCACACAGATATACCATAGACTACCATACTGATGGTATTTCTTCATAAAGTCCAAGACATATTCAGTGACTTAGAAAAGTTCATGTATCCATCCCCTGACGTGTCTGAAGAAAACTCAATAAAATTAATTATTTACAGATGTTATACCAAAGCGTTCCATTATTTATGCAACCCATCATCTCGGCTTTTATATTTTTAATTAATTTATATTAAGTTGTAGAGATTTGCTTTCAGTTTGAGTTTAAGTAAGATCATTTTACAAAGTTTTATTTTTTTGTAATTTTTTTTCAAGAAAAGGGGGTCACCATTACACAAGCCAACATATTGGTCAGCAAAAACAAAACAGCCATATATGCATTCAGAAAATATAAAATTATATATGTATACACACAGTGAGGAAAATAAGTATTTGAACACCCTGCGATTTTGCAAGTTCTCCCACTTAGAAATCATGGAGGGGTCTGAAATTTTCATCTTAGGTGCATGTCCAATGTGGGAGACATAATGAAAAAAAAAAAAGAAAAAAAAATCCGGAAATCACAAATCACACTCCAAATTTCAAAAGAAAAACAACTAAGGAATCTATGGTCAATCTTAGAATGGATTTATTGCACCAAGATTGGCGTGGCATCTATACTGAAGACATAGACCATTCATATGAATTATTTATCTCCATTACCTCCAATTCGTATGATAAACATTGCCCACTGATATCAAATATTGCACACAAGCGAAATACTGACAAGCCTTGGATCACTAAGGGACTGCTGAATGCATGCAAAAGGGAAAAATCTTTTGTAGTATAAGCAATTTTTAAAGCACAAAACAACTGAGGATGACAGTAAATACAAGACATATAAAAACAAGTTGACCAATATTATGCAAACTTGCAAAAGGCAGTATTACAGTGACTTGTTGGAAAAAAATTAATCAAACATCAAAGGTACTTGGAAGCTCTTAAATTAAATCATTAAAATAAGAAGTTGTCCAAGACTATCCAGCATATTTTTACTCAAATACTGATACAGTGGTTAAAGAAAAGAAAGCTATAGTAGATCACTAATGACTATTTTGCCAATGTGGGGAAAAGTTTAGCCAATGCAATTGTGCCTTCTAACATGAGCTCTTGGGATAATAGGCCAATGAGGATTAACCTCTCAGATTCAATATTTATCAGGGAAACTGATGAATATGAAATAATTAACAAAGTACATAAACTAAAAGGAAAAAAAAATCAACTGATCATGATCATTTTGACATGTCTTTGATAAAAAACATAATCGATTGTGTCATTAAACTCTTACCTTATATCTGTAACTTGTCATTATTGACAGGCAGATTTCCTTCCAAAATGAAAATAACTAAAGTGGTACCGCTGTTCAAATCCGGTGACAAACACGTTTTTTAAAACTACAGGCCAATCTCTGGATAAATTATGGAAGTATGGCATCAGAGGACAAGCACATGACTGAATAGCCAACTGCTTGAGTTGTATTTTATTTGCCGATGACACGACTGTGTTTTGTAGTGGGGATCATTTGGGACAGATTCTGGACATGACAGAGAGAGAACTACAGAACTTTATGCAATGGTTTAATTCTAACAAATTGTCGCTTCACTTTGGTAAAACAAAGTGCATCATATTTGGTAATAAGTCCAGGAACGCATGTAGAAATCTATGAATATGCAATGTTGAAATTGAACTTAAATTTCTTAGGGTCTTTATCAATGATAATTTATATGCATTTTCCAACTTAAATTATGTTAAATCCAAAATGTCATTGATCATAGCCATTTTGCATAAAACACAAGACTTCCTCCCCCAACACTCACTAGTTACTTTATATCACTCATTACTTTTTCCATACATGACCTACTGCATCGAAGTTTAGGGAACCACCTATAAATCTAACACAAATCCCATATTTTTACTTCAAAACAAAGCTATAACAATTATTAGTAAGAAACCTTATCGCGAGCCAACAAATCCTTTTTTTGTCCGTTTGCATATTCTGAAATTTTGGGACTTGATTGATTATATTATAATATAAATTATGTATAAAATGAAAAATGGACTTCTGCCACAACACATCCAGGACCCGTTTCAAATGAGGGACTCCAGGCACAACTTATGAGGAACATTAGTATTTCAGAAACCAAAGATTTGAACTATCATTAAAAGTCATTGTATTTCTGTTAAAGGTGTAAATATTTGGAATAATTTCCCAGAAAAAACATAGAATCACTCAGTAGCTTGGTTCACTTACACAGGCTTTATAAAAGGCTTATAAAGGGTTTATAAAAGGCTTATAAAGGGTTTATAAAAAATATTTGATTACTTGCTGCGGTATGTCAATTTAGGTTTATTGTTTTTGTTGTGACGTGATTGATTGTGTTCCGATTCTGTTGTGCACTGCTGCTTGCATGTTTGTGTTTTCTTGAAATTCAAATTTATGAATGTATACTTTGTAATAGTATATGTATAATTTTATATGCATATTTAAAATTCTTGATTTTGGTTATAGGGGTAGGTGTTCATAAGCCGTTGCTTCTGCCTACAAGCTTTCAGGCACATGGGTGCATTGCTGGACTATTTTATTATTTTCTCACTTTTGTTGCAATTTTTATTGTTTTGGACCTGTGTGCGCCAAATAAATTCATTCATTCATTCAAATGTGTAAAATACCAAGTGTTCCAATACTTTTGGAGGGCACTGTATATCTATAATTGTTATTGAAGTAAGTTACATTTGAAAGAAAAGTAAGAGGTGTTCAGAGGTGTTTGACTTACATGTGGAGCAACAGGAAACATTAAAAATGCTGTTTTTATTCCTCACCTCAGAGAACAACAATGTTAATCTGTGTGCTGTAGATGTATACAACCATGCAAAATTGTTCAAACACATGCATATCCAATAAAATAAACGGTGGGTCCTGAGCAGGATTGATAAAATCATCAAGCAGAATGTGTCCACACACTAGGAACACTCTTTATTTACAAACCAACTAAATGGCATCAAATCAAAATGGATCAAAGTGCAATTAATTTAGTAGAAGAAAAAAGTTATTGGTGCTGAGGTCACAGGCACCATGAGGCTAGCATCAAAGTGACAGGATAAATTTTTCCTCATCCTTTTCGGAGGTTTAGCAGCTGCCATTTGAACCAACAGAAATCAACAGGTGAGTGTAGAGAAAAATGCACGAGCCAAAGTTTGTGTGTCTGCTGTGACAGAGCAGATGGAATCTATGCATTATTGCATAAAGAAAAAGGCTTTCTTAACCTCTCTAATGTGCATGTCAAAAGACAATGTGCAGTCAAAAATCACACCAAGGCAACAGCAAATTCTCTATGAATGTGTGGCCGATTATTTACAGTAAATAAATGAAGACCAAATTGCACTATGGAAACACGTAATACCTGGAACTCAAGCATCTCAAGCCTCTTGTCCGTGAACTCAAAGAGAGCGAGCGTCGTTTTCATGACATAGAGTGAGTTAACCATGTAAGTAGCCATGTCAGCTGTGCCGAGGTTGCTGGCAGATACAGTGCACAACTGAAGGAGAGGATCCAAGATGCAAGACAGCACCTGGCAGAGACAAGGTCAGACTGAATTTTACGAGTGATGCGCCACACACTGACATATTCCTGGCTTGATGATCAAGCACAACCACAAGAGTTTAAAAATAAATGGAAATATTAACTTATAAATTGAAGCGCACCAGTGTATATATGCAAAATAGACAGTATTATACAACCCCTGGCAAAAATTATGGAATCACCGGCCTCGGAGGATGTTCATTCAGTTGTTTAATTTTGTAGAAAAAAAGCAGATCACAGACATGACACAAAACTAAAGTCATTTCAAATGGCAACTTTCTGGCTTTAAGAAACACTATAAGAAATCAAGAAAAAAAGATTGTGGCAGTCAGTAACGGTTACTTTTTTAGACCAAGCAGAGGAAAAAAATATGGAATCACTCAATTCTGAGGAAAAAATTATGGAATCACCCTGTAAATTTTCATCCCCAAAACTACACCTGCATCATATCAGATCTGCTCGTTAGTCTGCATCTAAAAAGGAGTGAACACACCTTGGAGAGCTGTTGCACCAAGTGGACTGGCTGATGATGCTGGAACTTTTGTTTGGTGCCTTTCCAATGAGATTTATAAAGATGACTGCCTGAAGAGAACATGTAAATTTCCACAGTCATTGATGATATGGGGCTGCATGTCAGGTAAAGGCACTGGGGAGATGGCTGTCATTACATCATCAATAAATGCACAAGTTTATGCTGATATTTTGGACAATTGAAAGGATGTTTGGGGATGATGAAATCATTTTTCAAGATGATAATGCATCTTGCCATAGAGCAAAAACTGCAAAAACATTCCTTGCAAAAAGACACATAGGGTCAATGTCATGGCATAGGGTCAATGTCAATGAGCAGATCTGATTTGATGCAGGTGTTAATTTTGATGTCTTCCTTGGTCTACCAGTATGTTTGCCTTTAACAACCTTCCCATGTTGTTTGTATTTGGTCCAGAGTTTAGACACAGCTGACTGTGAACAACCAACATCTTTTGCAACATTGCGTGATGATTTACCCTCTTTTAAGAGTTTGATAATCCTCTCCTTTGTTTCAATTGACATCTCTCGTGTTGGAGCCATGATTCATGTCAGTCCACTTGGTGCAACAGCTCTCCAAGGTGTGTTCACTCCTTTTTAGATGCAGACTAACGAGCAGATCTGATATGATGCAGGTATTAGTTTTGGGGATGAAAATTTACAGGGTGATTCCATAATTTTTTTCCTCAGAATTGAGTGATTCCATATTTTTTTTCCTCTGCTTGGTCTAAAAAAATAACTGTTACTGACTGCCACAATCTTTTTTTCTTGATTTCTTATAGTGTTTCTTAAAGCCAGAAAGTTGCCATTTGAAATGACTTTAGTTTTGTGTCATGTCTGTGATCTGCTTTTTTTCTACAAAATTAAACAACTGAATGAACATCCTCTGAGGCCGGTGATTCCATAATTTTTGCCAGGGGTTGTATAATAGAATAGATCCTTGTCATTTGATTGGTTATTTGTATGCCATGTGATATGGATTATTGGTTCCATTTGCTATTGTGTTCCATTTACCATGTAATTTTGGTTCTATATGTTTTGTGCTATTGCACGCCACCGCATGCTCACACTAGTGGCAAAGGCGCTTATCTTAAAAACAAACAACAGCCCGACACAGAGCCCAGACTCACTGGGTAATGTACGGGAAGGCTGGATGTGGTGAGCGGGCTCCAGAGCATCTCTGGGGATGGGGGGTGTCTTGTAAAAGCAGCGTTTGCCGGAGGTAGAGCTGCGCAGGCCGGGTTGGCCCTGCTGCAAGCTGGATTAGCCCTGCCACAGCTCAGGGCTTGCAGGTGGCCAATGGTGCACAGCAGGCTCCATCAGATGATGCCTGTGTGAAACGGGGCACCTCAGGTTCCCTACTGAACTTTGGCAGACACTGTAGGACCGGTGTTCTGTCGAGATGAGGTGCGTCGTCGAGATGAGCTTCTTCGCGTAACTGCATATGTGTGCACTAAACAAACTGACGAATTGACAAAGTTCGCTTATTTTGATGGGCAAGTAAATGTATAAATTGTTCATCCGAGCGTAGTAATGTATAAAATCTACTCACTATAAAATGATAAGTATTTTTAACCTGGCGTTAGCTTATTTCGACAGGCAAATATACATATACATACATTATGGTCCTAACGTAAATACAGAAAATGTTTTACTTACTAGGCTTAAATACACTGAATACAATTAATAAAAAAAACTTTGATGGAAAAAACAAAATGGGCATACGCAGTTGGACGTCGAGCGAGTTACATCATCTCCACATGTCAGTTGCGCGAGGCACCTCATCTCGACGGGTGACATCTTCAAGTCCGGGGTAGAGCAACATGCGCATGCACATACATGCGCAATAGCGCGATGCACCTCATCTCGACGTATACGACATCTCGACGGGACAACTGTGAAGGACGTAAGGCCCTTTTCTCTTGTTTATATATATATGAATAAATTATCAAATGACAGATCTATTTTAGGCATTATATAAAACAAATAATAAATGTTTTTTCAATTGTTCAATGGAAAGAATATTTCCATTGTGTTTGGTAAGGTTAGACCTTACTTGTGTGAAGCCCCTTGAGGCAGCTTTGTTGTGATCTGGTGCTATATAAATGGATGGATTGTATGTCCTTGCGGCATTGGTTATTTATTTCATTGTATAGAAAAACAGTCCACTATGTGATATATGTATTTTTCGTGTAATTTGTTCCATATTTTTGCTCCATTGAACAAACTCTATTGCTTGTTTGTAAAAATACATCTCTGATAAGAGGAAGCTACTAAGCATGTGGACTTGCTCTGAATTATCATCTATTAGGTGTCATATAAAACAAATAATGAATGTTTCCAATTGTGCAACGGAAAGAATATTTGCATGAGTTGAAAGATGGAACATTCCATTTTCAGCTCATGCAAATATTCTAATACCATTGCCTCATTCATTCACCAATTGTACAATGTCTTTTTTCTCTCCAGTTTAAATGCCAGTTACCTGAGCAAAGTCAGCTTGCCGGGCATCCAGAGGAACTACTGAGAGTCGTGAGAGGCCAGCACCTCCCTGAGGAGTGACAGGGTCTGTGTGAGAGAAGCTGTAGGGGCCCAGGTCTGCAGGTGGCAGCTCCACCTGGTCAAGAAAATAGACAGAGTTAGGGTAATGACGTGGTACAGCCTTTGCAAAGCCTGGCAGCAGTAATCATGAAATGTGGCTGCTGAGCAGCATAACAGACTGAAAATACAACTGTTGCCTGTTGCTACTCTGTCAGCTTGTTGTGAGTCAGTACAGCTTTTTAATGAAGAGAGCTTTCAATTTATTGGCCTCTAGTAACACAACAGAGAATTGGGCTTGGCTACCTTTGTCCATCTAATGGAACAAATTATTAGAAAGCTGTGCTCCTGATATTAGCTGGAATTGACACTAAATCCCTGAAAGCCTCCAATTTGATTAACACCGAGCTACAGGGATAATTCTTGCAACTGCTACTGATCAAAACTCCCAGCACGTTTTGTGGATGAGCTTCTACTTGTGTGGAGGTATATTTGGATGTCAGTTGAAGAAAACAGTGAAGAGTCTGGTGTTTTTTGGCACCATCACTCCCCTGAGGCATGAGTGCCTCAGTCTTTGACATTGGAAGCAGCCTTGAAATGCACAACGTAACAATTTATACAGTGTCGTACTGAACCTCTGCATTGTCATTTCACAGTTTAATGAAAGACAGTCTGAAGTGCATCTATTATATAAAGACTGTAAAAAGTTTCTTGTCTTTGCTTTAACACATGGGGAAAACAAGACATGCAGTTGGACAAAGCCACAACATAATAATAATAATAATAATAATAATAATAATAATAATAACCACAACAATAATAAAAACAAAACAAAACAAAAAAAACAAAACAAAAATGAAGATGTAAACTAAAAAAAATCATCATACCTTGTCCATGAGTTGCTTGCATGAAGGCTCAGACTGTTGAAGAACATCTTTTTGCTCAGAACATGCATTTCTTCAATTGTAATGAGCAAAGATGTCACACTGGTCCCGATGATAGAGCTGTACGAAAACATTCAAAGTGAGGAAACGAACAAAGCATGAAATGTGTCCGATTACAGAGCGTATTGCTGGCGGTGCAGACGTGAATGAGCTAATGTACCTGATGGTGAGCTGATAGAATTTAAGCAGGTTGGACAGCTTATAAAGCAGGACAGCTCCTGCTCGGCTACAATGACCTGTTCTATCCGAACCTGTGTGCCAGATACATAACACTTCAACACGTGACCCAAAAAACCCTGTAGAGCACAGCTGGTCAGTGTTTGTTAAAGTGATAGAAACTAATTGCTTTACTCACTTTTAGTGGTCTGCACACTCCCTCAGTGATGTGTCCAACACCCTCCGCATGTTCTCTTCCACACCTTAAGAAGAAAACACATGCACATAACTCTGGGCACACTGATTATGATCACTATCATAACCACAACTAATGTAAGCACTACCCTGACCTTAAATATCAGTCAAACTGGAGCCATAAAAATGACTGTTTGTAACTGTACTGTGATGGTGCTGGAGTTATGCCCAGTCACAGGGCATATTGCGATTCCTGAATGAAGAGAAAAAAGTAAATCACAATTGGTTGAGAAAAGGTGGACGAACGAGCTTTATCACCAAATAGCCTGCAAACCAAGAGCGCAAAAGGGACGAAAGAGGAATGAAATAAACCGAAGCTAATGCTGATTTTGACGCTTTAAACGAAACACGCTTGTAGCCACTGCTGAGCAGTGTGTGTCTGCATCTCTGTGTTCCAGGACTCGGCGCACGGAGCTGCAGCTCCTCAAAAACCGACTTTTGTACTGTGTGAAAACATTCAGCTGGTTGAACGAAGTCAAACGATAGGCTAACGTTACAAAAACTAAGCAAATGATAAGGAATCATCAAGAACGACAGCAAAACCAAAATACGGACAAATCGAGGTTTTCGTTGCTCTTCGTGTTCAAATTTTCGACAGTTTTAAAAATCCTGACAAAGTGACCGCTGCAGGAGCGAAGCTGAGTGAAGGTTAAATGATGCCAACGAAAGTCATGAAAGTCCAGATTTGTTGTTTCATTAGGCCTTCGTTAAGTGCCATGTGACTGGGCCATTGACAACCATAAAACAACATTTTACAGAATCCTCTTCAGAGTATCAGTAGTATTAATGTGACTTTAGCTGTGGCAGCACACATGCCTTTTATTCTGCAGTCATTTTAAATCTGCCGGAAGTGTTTCCTTAATCTGGCCAACGAGGTAGTTCAGTTGTTTTAGTCAGTTTAGTTAACTGTCCCACGTTGCCATGAGTGAGAAGTGTATTGCATATGAACATCTTCCACCACCACCTCTGCCTGTGTAAAATTAGAAGCACCTGCTTGTGGTAGAATACAGAAAAGACAAAAAGCTCTGCATGGGTGCATATAACTTCAATCACGAACAAACTGAAGAGAGCTGACATTTGCAATCTGGTATCCTGTACCTTGGGTCAAGATGAATACCGCCAAAACAGAACGGTGACAGAAGTAATGTTTTTGGAGAAACTATGGATATTAGCTAACACACTGAACAATGAATGTTGATAATTACATTCTGGACTCACATGTTATTCCAGCAAGGAACGGTAAATTATCTTTATATTAAAAGCGTGAGTGCGTACGTGTGTGATTTTTAGTAAGTTCAATGTAAGTACATAATATAATTGTACATACTTTAAAAATACATGGATGACACAAGAAATTGAAAAACACTTATTTCCACCGTGGTCCATTTAAAAATCAAAATAACAAAATAGACATCAACGTGCGCTTGACTCTTTTGAAGTTCTCCGTCACCTCTTTATGCAATTTACCAGAGGAACGGAGTGGCTTTTTCTGGATTAATTTGTCGCCAATGAGCTACACTTCTCTACAATCATCAACCTCCAAACCAATTATATGGTACGTACAATTTTCCTGCATGAATTGCAGGTTATTTGAGCATCTTTGTCCAACTCTGTGTTGTAAAGTTGGCCATACTGTATTTGCGGACTTTTGTGCCAAACAGGTATGATCTCTGATCGAATGTAATCGCTGTGTGCACTGCCAAAAACCTTTCAAATATGACTGGAGAGTAAGGGGTGAAAACGTAAAAGTGACAAATCACAGCCCTTGCGGTGTCCGTCATTTAGCTGGTGCGCCTCAGGCTCTGGGGAGGTTCGCAGCCACGCAGTGGGCCCTGATCTAAAGCGGTTTGTCTTTGGTCACCACACCCAGTGATAGTGTAAAACCTAGCACCATATTACAGTGCAGGCAGCAATCAGCATTATGTTAATAACTGCCTCCTTGAATTGCAGTCTGCCTCGTTTAGGTGCAGGGTCGGGGCACGGTTTGAAAAAATAAATACCCAGACTTTTAATAACGGAAATATGGTACCCACTTTCCTTGATCGGTGGAGTGTTAGTGCTGAACTCTTCATTTTTTAGCTCTGTTACTGGTCATGTCCAGACTGCTCTGTCCATATGTGCGAGGGGTTTTAATGGAAATGCATTGAGATTGGACGGGATGTTTTATCCGATGTTAGCAAAAATATGTTATACAAAATTAGTAGATATGGTGTTTATTAGTGGAAAACGATACAAAGCATTGGGACTTTTGCTTTTGTCTGGTGAGTGTGAATATTGGCTTTATACGATGACAGTTTAGGCGACATTTAGTGCGCACACACACACACACACACACATATATATACAGTGAGGAAAATAAGTATTTGAACACCCTGCGATTTTGCAAGTTCTCCCACTTAGAAATCATGGAGGGGTCTAAAATTTTCATCTTAGGTACATGTCCACTGTGAGAGACATAATCTAAAAAAAAATCCGGAAATCACAATGTATGATTTTTTAATAATTTATTTGTATGTTACTGCTGCAAATAAGTATTTGAACACCTAACAACCAGCAAGAATTCTGGCTCTCACAGACCTGTTAATTTTTCTTTAAGAAGCCCTCTTATTCTGCACTCTTACCTGTATTAATTGCACCTGTTTGAACTTGTTACCTGTATAAAAGACACCTGTTCACACACTCAATCAATCACACTCTAACCCTGTCCACCATAGCAAGACCAAGAGCTGGGACAGGATGACTGCACCGTATTGAAGGGAGGATGGATGGGGTCATGTATTGCGAGATTTTGGCAAACACCTCCTTCCCTCAGTAAGAGCACTGAAGATGGGTCATGGCTGGGTCTTCCAGCATGACAATGACCCCAAACACACAGCCAGGGCAACTAAGGAAGGGCTCCGTAAGAAGCATTCAAGGTCCTGCAGCGGCCTGGCCAGTCTCCAGACCTGAACTCAATAGAAAATCTTCGGAGGGAGCTGAAACTCCAAACCTGACAGATTTGGAGAAGATCTGTATGGAGCAGTGGACCAAATCCCTGCTGCAGTGTGTGAAAACCTGGTGAAAAACTACAGGAAAACGTTTGACCTCTGTAATTGCAAACAAAGGCTACTGTACCAATATTAACATTGATTTTCACAGGTGTTCAAATACTTATTTGCAGCAGTAACATACAAATAAATTATAAAAAAAAAAAATCATACATTGTGATTCCGTATGTTTTGTTTTTTAGATTATGTCTCTCACAGTGGACATGCACCTAAGATGAAAATTTCAGACCCCTCCATGATTTCTAAGTGGGAGAACTTGCAAAATCTAGCTATTGCACTTGCATGGACCACACTGCACAGTAAAGGTCATTACACTGACCTCCAGTAATACTGTGAGAAATCTTGGAGTCATTTCTGATCAGGATATGTCCTTCAATGCGCATATTAAGCAAATATGTAGGACTGCTTTTTTGCATTTGCGCAATATCTCCAGAATAATTCCATAATTCCATAATAGAATTTAAAATTCTTATTCTTGCTTATAAGGTTTTGAATAATCAGGTCCCATCTTATCTTAGGGACCTCATAGTACCATATCACCCCAATAGAGCGCTTCCGCTCTCAGACTGCAGGCTTACTTGTAGTTCCTAGGGTTTGTAAGAGTAGAATGGGAGGCAGAGCCTTCAGCTTTCAGGCTCCTCTCCTGTGGATCCAGCTCCAATTCGGATTAGGGAGACAGACACCCTCTCTACTTTTAAGATTAAGCTTAAAACTTTCCTTTTTGCTAAAGCTTATAGTTAGGGCTGCATCAGGTGACCCTGAACCATCCCTTAGTTATGCTGCTATAGACTTAGACTGCTGGGTGTTTCTTTTTATTCACCTCTTTTTGCTCTGTATGCACCACTCTGCATTTAAACATTAGTGATTGATCTCTGCTCTCTTCCACGGCATGTCTTTTTCCTGATTCTCTCCCCTCAGCCCCAACCAGTCCCAGCAGAAGACTGCCCCTCCCTGAGCCTGGTTCTGCTGGAGGTTTCTTCCTGTTAAAAGGGAGTTTTTTCCTTCCCACTGTCGCCAAGTGCTTGCTCATAGGGGGTCGCTTTGACCATTGGGGTTTTTCTGTAATTATTGTATGGCTTCTGCCTTACAATATAAAGCACCTTGGGGCAACTGTTTGTTGTGATTTGGCGCTATATAAATAAAATTGATTTGATTTGAAGTCAAACCAAGTGTGAATGCTTGGCAGTTTCAGTTATGCCACCCATTAAGAAAGACTGAGGAAAAAAAAAAACACCTCCATCCAAGCTGCTACTACATGTTGAGCTGTATTTATTTATTTCTTAAAGTAACAGATTTTTAAAAATGGCTGCTCATTCCATTAGTTCGCATAAGATTAGGACACTCAGAGCAATAATGACTGAACAATGTTTTCATTGTTATCATCAAAATGATATCATTCACAGAATTTTAGTCTGTTAAAAACAATAATCTTAAAAACGTGAATGTTTACTCTTAGGGGTTTGGGGGGGAGCTGTACGTATAGTGTGCCTAGGTAAAAAGAGAGTGGTGACATGACGAGCCGAAAAAAAATGGTCACATGACTCCTGGTGCCATCTTGGGTTCAAAATAGCGTTCACTGTTAATCTATCTGCATTTAAACACAGCTATTTTATTTATTTGCCGGTTTTCTGTTGAGATGTGTGGTCTTGTCGAATTGTGCGTCCCGACCCATAAATCGACAGTATCGCGTCCCTACAATATTGTGCTGTAAATACAGCGTGCACATGCAAATTTGAAGCTTTTAACATTGAAAGACACTTATTGCTGTTGTATTTCATGTAAAGAGAAACGTATTTGTGTTTCCTTCAGTGGGGAGCTTAAGTCCGCATGTGAATGTTCTGTCGAGTTGAGTGGTCGAGTTGTGCGTCCCGATAATATTGCGCTGTAAATACAGCGTACACATGAAAATTTTAAGTTTTTAAGTTGAAAAGACATGCATTGCTGTTGTTTTTCATTCCTCAGTAGCTTGGTCTGGGAGTTAAATGCGGTAAAGAGAGGCACCGTCAACCCGATGGGGGGAAGTGTGGACGGGGCAGGTGTGAAAGTCTGGATAGAGAGAACTGCACATGCACGCATGCACAGTTGCGCGGAGGGCTGGCTTCTTGACAGGAATGTCATCTCGTTGGGACACTGGGTTGTTGTGCATTTGGAGGCAAAAAATAGACACAGCAATGGCTTCAAGATGTACAGATTCCCTTCAGATCCCAACAGAAGAAACATTTGGAAAAATAAAGTCAGCTGTGTGGGATGGAAGCAACTTCAACGTCAAAGTTTTGAGAGGTAAATTTATTGTTCAGTCCCATGTACAGTAAAATTCACTTAAACCGTCATCGTATAAACCAGATATTCGCAGTCACTGGACAAAAAAGTCCCAAAGTTTTTGTATTGTTTTCCATGTAATAAACATCATATATAACAGATTTTGTACAACGGATTTTTCCCTCACATCGGATAAAATGTCCTGTCCGATCACAGTTTTTCCATTAAACCCCTCACATGTGGGACTGGATTTCCATCATTAAATGTCCGACCATTTATTTTTTCACACCGTGCTCATCATGCATGTCAGGCTGTGACAGGCTGCAGGCTGTGCAGTGAAAGCAGCAAAGTGTCAAATCACAGCCGGCTGTGATTGACACTTTGCTGCTTTCCATCCTTTGTCTGCCATCATATTACCATAATTTCCGGACTATAGAGCACACCTGAATATTAGCCGCACCCACCAATTTTAAAAGAAAAAAGAAAGTGTACCTAAATAAGCCACACTTGTCTATAAGCCGCTGTCTCCACATTGTAACATGAGATATTTACACAGAAAGATGTTAGACAGAAAGATTTTTAAACTTTTAATTACATACGTACTGTAAATGCTTTTTCCCCTGAACTGTTGCACGTAAATATTGACGTGCATGTCATCCAGTGTGCGCACGGAGTCACGCGGCTTCTCCGCTCACACGGAGAACTAATAATTTGAACTTTTCTTGAGATTTCATCACGTGCAGCCAGGATCGGATGGAGTCTGTGGTAAATGAGATGTTAATGAGGCGCTGTGACTTTTTTGACTTGTTGCGCCAAGACAGAGAACTGCTGTGGAAGGGTAGGGGGAGAAGGCTCCACTCCGCTGATCTGACGGTGCAACTGCGGCGCCGGAGAGGGACATTTCTTCGCTAAAACGAACAGGGAAGATCTTATATTTACACTGTGTGTGAATTTACACCGCATGAGTACCGGAGCTTTCAGGAAATCAATTGACAGCATGAATTGATGTATTTGGATTTACGAAAAATCCTGTAAAAATCCATAAATTAGCCACATTATTGTAAAAGCCGCAGTGTTCAAAGCATGTGAAAAAAGTAGCAGCCAATACTAAAGAAATTACGGTATAATAGTTTTTAGCAGTGCGCGCACTGATTAAAAATGGATCCGAAAAGTCTGCAAATTTACAGCACAAAGTCGATGAAAGAGGATAACACACAGCTTACCTTTGATTTGGAGGTGATGACTGTGGAAAGAAAAGCTTGTTGAGAATCAAATTAGTCCAGAACAAAGCATAATCCAGAGACGGAGAACTTTAAGCTGTCACGCACCTCATTGCATGACACGGAGTCAGGCTTTAAATTAATTACATAAATCATCCCTTCGGCTGCTCCCTTGTTTGCACTCGGGGTCGCCACAGCAAATCCAAGGTGGATCTGAATGTTGAATTGGCACATGTTTTATGCCAGATGCCCTTCCTGACGCAACTCCACATTACACGGAGAAATGTGGCGGGGTGGGATTTGAACCCGGAACCTTCTGCACTGAAACCAAGCGCATTAACCACTTGGACACCACCAATTAAATAAATCATCATAAATGGAAAATTTACATGAATTTGCTCTGCTTAACTATTTTATATTTATTTTGATAGCACCTGTACCTGGATGTGTTGCTGTACGTGATTAAATGATTTTTAAAAATGCTGAAAACATTAAAGATTCATTCAGCAGTTCAGCGCAGTTGGGCCCAAAATGGTGCCATTCTGTTCCGAGTTGACGCCACTCTATCTAGGTACACTAGCTGTACCCTCCCCTCACTCACTGACTGTGCACCTCGGTGTGAACAGTAAGAAAACAGACAGGTCTGGTCCCATTCAAGTGAATGCTAAAGTGTATCCCAACTTTTGACTGGTTTTGTTTGTGCGTGTGTGACAACATTATTAACTCACCATATTATGTATGGGTAAGAGGTAAGAGTACTTCTCATGAGGTAGGGTTATTTACTCAAACCTTTGAGAAAACATCTCGGGCAGCATTAATGGACTCATCAGAACCAACACTGTCCTGTAGGTCTACAACCACTGCATAAGGTTGCTGTTGGGTTCCTTCATTATATAAACTCAAAAGCCCCACTGTCATCTTCCAACAACTTCAAGTCCCTGTGAAGGCGATTTTTCCCCATTATCCCACAAACAATAAAAAACAGACCTACTAAAACTGTACTTTTATCTCACAGCTTCAAGGTTCAGCTCCAGTTGCTGAAATTAAACATTCGAAAAACGGTTTTTTGTGCTAACAATAGTAAAATTAATTTATTGTGGACAGTCTAAGGCACACCTGTGCACTAATCATGGTGTCTAATCAGCATCTTGATATGGCACACCTGTGAGGTGGGATGGATTATCTCAGCAAAGGAGAAGTGCTCACTATCACAGATTTAGACTGGTTTGTGAACAATATTTGAGGGAAATGGTGATACTGTGTATGTGGAAAAAGTTTTAGATCTTTGAGTTCATCTCATACAAAATGGAAGCAAAACCAAAAGTGTTGCGTTTATATTTTTGTTGAGTGTATTTACACATAAGATCCTTCTGAATGTAGTAAAGTAAATCTGCAAGCCCAGATCTGTCATTCAACAGAGAAATCTTCATTTAAAAATGACAAATTTACAGCTAAAATTTAGCCCTCCGCAAAACTGTCAACACATCCGGGACGCTGCCAAGACGTCAGGGAGAAGACCCTATCCCAGCATGCATTGCGTGCACCAACTGTAATTTGTGGATTTACGTCAGTTTGCATCTGCACCTTTTTCTTGTCTTATACCAGGGGTGGCCAAGTTCGGTCCTCGAGAGCCACATTCCTGACACTCTTAGTTGTCTCCCTGCTCCAACACACCTGAATCCAATGAAAGGCTCATTAAAAGTCTGCTAACGAGTCTTTCATTGGATCCAGGTGTGTTGGAGCAGGGAGACAACTAAGAGTGTCAGGAATGTGGCTCTCGAGGACCGAACTTGGCCACCCCTGCCTATACAGAAGGATCTACTTTTTTTAAAACTTCATATTGTCTTGTGGCACATTTGGTGAGTACACATTTCTTTTATTTGTGCTTGAAAAATTATTTTGGGGGACTTTTTCTTACGCCCGTTTGATTGAGTGGTGTCGCATTGAAAATCTACTGTGTTTCGCCTCCGGTGTTACCATCACGGGGTACGGAGGCGGGACCCGCAAAGAATCCAAGTCATTAAAAAGATATAAACCTCTCTCAGCGGCCACGGAGCTCTGCGGCTCCTATTACTAAGACGTGCGGCTCTGCGGAAAGTCTGTCCTTGCAGCAACAGGTGTCACCGGCCGCTCCGCATCAAAACAGCGAGCGTAGTCTCTGGACTTTTGCCAAGTTGGCTGCACCTCCATTCAGTAGACAGGGATGTGGTGCCGGCTGCACAGCAGACACAGGGGCGATGTGAGTGGCCCGCTTCAGCGTTTACCGAGCACGCAGACTCAGTAAGCGCAGCAGAGGCAGAGAGCGAGGCGTCGGGGAAGAACGTCGCCCGCTGTCGATGTCGCCGCTGATCTGAGCAGCCAGAGCTGTATCTCACATTCATTGCAGCTTACTTTTGGATGCTGAAACCAGGACGTGTATAACAGTAACATTACTAACAGATAAAATCAATTTCAATGCAGGATCGGACTGAAGGCGGGAGCGCTCCGTCTTCTGCCGGACGTCAGTGCAATGACCCGGATGTACAAACAGTTTTCGCTGAGGGCCAAATTTTAGCTGCAAATTTGTCATACTTAAATGAAGATTTCTCTGCTGAATTACAAATTTGGGCTTGCAGATTTACTTTACTGCATTCATAAGGGTCTTAGAAATACATATCAGCTATTTCTTTCTGAGATCTGACCACATTTATTTCAATGCAGGTCTACTTTAAATGTGGTTTGTTCAGAGCAGATTTTGAGGAAATACCCTGGATTTGGTACTCGTTTGTGGTATCGCATCACAAATACTGACACTGTGTCTCTTGCATCAGTGGTTTCAGATCACTCATTAAGTTTACAGTCTCTCTGCCTTGTTCACTGGAATGACAAACTTATTTGTCATCATGATGACACATGAACTCCTCAACTACAATTGAACTTGGGGCCAGACTGCCTGAGATCTTAGCATCACTTTCGGAAAATAACCATTCAGTAGATAGACTTGTGGACAGATTAAACTTATGAGCCTTCTCTTATTGTGCACCTGCTTTGTGGAACGATCTCCCTATGGAGATAAAACAGTCTAATTCTGTAGAGACATTCAAGTCAAGATGCATCTATTCCCCCTCTTGTATGGTTAGCATACTGGCATGGTATGGAACTACGCTTCCTATCCCTTTAGCTCATCTTATTAGCAACAGAACAGGTCTCGGCCTCACTTCATCTAAATTCTGGATTTGTTAGTAAAGCTCGGCTAGCTGCTGGTGATCATCTTAGTTTTCTGTCTGCTTCCCTGTCAGTTTATTGCTGGCGAACACATATCTTCTGAGCAGTTTTTCCGGCTGACTGATTCTGCTCTTTTTCTCTCTGTCCGAGGTACTGATGACATCGCCATGGATGAGAATGGGCAAAGAAAAAAAAGTCTGAAAATCGGCGGGGAACCAGGTGCCGCCATAGGCCTCTGCAGGGTCCAGGGGCAGCACCCCTGGTGGAGGCCCATGGGCATTCTACAGCCCAATAGAGAGACCTAAGTTCATGAATTTCCATTTTATATTTTTTATATGTTGGGGTACGCGGAAACCTTACTGTAATAAAAGTCTATGTAGACCTTCTTTCAGTGATACCTGCCCAGTACTATAGCACATGTACTCAGTATAAATGAACTTTCTACACGTAAGCAGCAAGGCCAAAAACCAACACTGAATGGCCGTGACCTTCGATCCCTCAGGCGGCACTGCATTAAAAACCGACATCATTGTGTAAAGGATCTTGTGTAAAGGATCTTACAGAGCAGGCTCAGGAACACTTCAGAAAACCATTATCAGTTAACACAGTTGGTCGCTACATCTAGAAGTGCGATTTACGCTGTTCTCAAAAATGGCACAGAAATCCAGGAAAACTCGGAAATCAGCGGATCCACAGAGAATTCTCATCCTTGCATCGGGCAAGGCTGACAGCTGCGCATGACAGCACACTGGACTGACCACAAGATGCCATGGCTGAAGCTGGCGCAGCACACTGCAATCTGCTTTTGGAATATATTCTACCAGGAGAGCAGCTTGTGCTGTAGCCCAGTGATGATGTGATCGATGGATGGATGATGGCCCTGCACCCCAGGGTGCTGGATGAACCTCTGCCTGCGGCTCATCTCAGTAATGCACTTTGTTTTTGATGCTACTCTAGTTTTTTTCTGTTTCCTGTTTCTTAAGCTTTGTAAAAAACCTTGTAACTGCTGGTCACCCCTCTATGTCTGGTTTTCTTGAGGTTTCTTCCTCAAATCATCAGAGGGAGTTTTTCCTTACCACTGTAGCCTTTGTGCTTGTTCTAGGGGTTGGTACGGTCAGACCTTACTTGTGTGAACTGCCTTGAGGCAACTTTGTTGTGATTTGGTGCTGTATAAATTAAATAAATTGAAATTGTATGGGTTATATATGATTTGGGAATAGATATGTATAGTCACATTGTATTGGAAGCGCGATATACACTTACAGTGTTAGTATATGCGTTGTATATAAGGTTAGCATTCATATTAGTTGGTTACTGAATTGTATAGGAATTATCATGACATGAAAAAGGGGTACGATCAAATCAGTGCTCCTCTTTAAACATGCAATTTGTAATATTTCAACTGTTAATTTTGCTATTTTTCATCTTTTGTTCAATCCTCATGTAACATTGTATTTTTTTTCTTTTATATTTTTAGGTGTTACAAATGAAAGACATATTCATTCATTCGTAGAAACAATAAAGACCTCAATGTAGTAATCACAAAAAACAACAGAAAACAAGCAAATTCTTCCATGACAGGTCAGACTGAACATGGTGTGACTCTGAATTGATGGAGTGCTTTGTAGTTAGCATGCAGGAATCATCATACCTTGCAGAATGACCTGTTTCAACAAAGACTCCAGATGCTCTTTCTCAGAAGCAGTGGATTGGTGCAGCCAGGCCAGCATGTCCCCAACATACCTGAAAGAGCAACAAAACATTTTGTCGAAGACATCACCCAGGAGACACGCCGGTGGCTAATCTTACAAACTACAACCACAGTTTCAGAGAAGTGTTAGTCATTGTGGAGCCCGCCCTTCACCCTCACATATACTATGGTGCAAATCAGTGAGGTTAAACTGTAATTATAGTGCATCTTCCTGTGTGAGAGGACATAAGGGGGTGAGAAAGAGCTTGATATTCTCAGAAGTACTGGCTCCTCCTGCAAATTTGAGGTGATTGCATCCTCCACACATGGCTGGTGTTCTGAGAAAATCAGCCATTTGCCTCCTAGACTTTGAAGAAAATAGAAACAAAGGATATGGTGCAGCAGAAGACAAGCAGATTTCGACATTTCACAAAATAGTCAGTTATGTAACTTCTTGAATCCACTTGCTCATACTAAGGTTCTCAGGTGGTGGAAGCTAATAGTAATTAATAATAATAACAATAATAATAACTAGAATCACTCAGAGAGTGCAAACCTCCGCCAAGGCCATGGGGTCACTGACGCCATAACATCTACATGCCGTGGAATCGTTGAACCTAAAAAAGTCTAACAATGATGTTTGCTCAGTAGTAAAAAAAAAAAGGTTTCATCTGCTGTAACTGGATAGCATGTATCCTTAGCGCTTGGCATCACAGTTTATTGCAACTTGCACCTTCCCAAAAGCTACTGTCCATACTGAGCACTGATATTGATATTGCATGTGCTTATAGACAAAAACAAATGAGACAAAATTCAATTTATTATTCAACTAAACTGCAAATATATGAATTTTTTTAACATTTATGAAACACTTCTATAATAAATAACAGTAAATTCTGATCTAGAACTATTTTTTAAGTGTTGCATGTGCTACATAATGAAGTGCACCGAAGCAGAATATATGCGACAGTAAGGTGCTGATGTCAGCCTCTGGGTTTTCTGGATCCTAGGCGTGATTCATCAACACCTGGGAGTGGGTTTTGCACCTTGTGTACTTTGTTCAGTGATGTGCACTGAACCAGAACTTAACCACTGCTGAGTATACTGCTGACTCATCACTCTGCTTTTGCTAAGTGAAGTAATCTGGGTAGTGATATTCATTGCCACTAAAATATAATAATGCCAAATGACAGCCCATCTAATAAATTCAGTGTGCTCCCCAGCCCTGTATAGTTTGTCATGAGGGATTTCCTCTTTGCAGTGTGTTGTATTTGACATCGTTTACTAACAAGGCCATAGGGTCACTGACCCTAAAGAGATTCCCTCCTTGGCACAGTGATCTATTCAACATTCAGTGTTACAACCAAAACTATGATACATACACTTTCGTTCCTTTATATTTGACATCCTTGACGATGAAACATACCACTAGAACTTGGAATCACTTTTATGTCTTTATGAGTTCAAAGTTATTGTATAAAAATGACTTTTCGGTAATGGCGGTTTTCTTCTGGATCTAGCTCCATAACATTTGAAGCTACATCAATCTGATGACACCTTACTGAATCAGTCAGATTCAGCTACAATTTGGTGTTAGTTGTGCAATCTCTAGCTTCATTTGTCACCTCACACTGACACATTTCTATTTTCCATATATTTTTGCATATTCTGGATCACCAGATCCGGATCCAGATCCGATCATCACCAAATTTTGTTGTTTGATAGAACATTTGACTATGTTTACACCCCAATTTTTTTTCAAGCCTTTCTGCCATTGTTTTTGTGAGTTAGAAACTAGAATGTCAAAATTCCCCCTATCCTGCAATGGTCAAGAATTTAATTACTTGTTCCTCTTGCCATTTCCAACCACTCCCACAAAATTTCATCAAAATCCGTTCAAAACTTTTTGAGTTATCCTGCTGACAAACAGACAGACAGACAAACAAACAAACTCGACCGAAAACATAACCTCCTGGCGGAGGTAATAAGAAGAAGAATACTTTTAAATGAGCCTTTCTAAACTGCCACGGTCACCTTGCATCACATAAACACAACATACTAAAATGAAGAAACAAGACTACAATAATCAGTCCAGATAAATGCATTTCAAAATTTCTAAAATACATAACATGAATGATATCAAGTGGTAATGAGTGGGTAATGGTCCATATGGGGTAACTAATCTGAAGAAATAAGTTTCGAACTGTGATCTGAAGGTGGGCAGAGATGTTATTGTACAGAGGTCTTGTTGGCTTGCATTCCAAAGCTGAGGCAGAACAGCTAAAAGATGTCAGTCCAAAGGTATTCTGTTGGGTGGCATGTTGTGATTAGAGGTGCAGACGGGGCCGGACCATTCAGGAACTGGACCCAAATGCAGGGAACAAGGAGGAGACCAGGTGAACGAAAGGACATTATTCACAATAACTTATAACAGAAAGAGTCAATTCATCAGGAAGGCCTGGAGAGTGCAAATAAGGCCGACAAGCTGTGGAAAGCTAGGAGGTGTGGTGCATCTGTGACGCAGTTCAATTAAGCTGGAAACTCGGCTTCAGGAATGACGGAAGTTCTTCATGGTTCTGCACAGAGTTCATACAGTTCTTGGGAATAAACAGAAGAAGTCACAGACAGCAGCTGAATGAGAGGCAGAAATCTCACAAACTCAGAGAACCAGGACTTAGCTGATTGGAGCAGAGCGGCACACTCTGAGACTGAGTGCAGACAAACAGTGGTTCAGCTGAGAGTTCCGTTAGTGGCATTGTGGTTTGCAGATAGTGGCGTGGAAGCCAGGAGACGTTGCAGCATGGAAACTGCACAGGAAGGCATTTGGAAACACCAAAGATTAGAAGACTCTGCTACGGGATTAAAGCAGCCAGGGTTACCTTGGAGAGAAACTGTGGGAAGCTCAGGATTCACATTGAGATTATCTCTGTGAAATCTCTCTGTAGGTTCCGGTATTAGGCTGGTCTCAGGCTGACTTCAGATTCTGATGTAAAGTTTTGCTGTGAGATCCTGGTGTCTTCTGGCACAGATTCTGGAGTACTGACCAACTGCAAAAGATTCTGGCACTAATGAGGTGGAGCACGGGGTTTAAGTACAGAGGCTGATCATCAGAAGCAGATCAATCACAGGTGTGAGAAGCAGATGAATCACAGGTGTGAGAACAGGTACTTCTGCTCTGCTTGTGTGCCCCTGGAGGGAAAACAGACTAACAACACACAGAAAACAGACAAACAGGGCCAGAGCAAACCCATGACAGGGCAGAAGGTATAGAGAGGAGGGAGGCTGAGGAAGATCGGAAAGGTGTATAATTTCAGGAGCTAGTAAGGTATGAGAGAGCTAGGTTATGGAGGGGTTTGAATGTTAGGAGTAAGATTTTAGTAGTTAATACGAAACATGAACCAGCAGCTAATGAAGTTGCTTGAGGATGGGCCGTGATGTGGATGGGGTTCTGGAAATGATGTAAGCAGTTGAGTTTCTGAAGCAGCTGAAGTTTATGGAGAGATTTGTGTGGTAGACCATATATAAAGGACACTACAGTAATCAAGACTGGATGTAACTAGAGCATTAACCAATATGGCAGTACTGCTGCGGAAAAGTGATATGAACAGGGTACACTTAATATTATGGAGGTCACTATGCAGATGGGTGATGCTGTTTATGGAGCTGTGGTAGAAAGGGTACTACCGAGGGGTGACACCCAGATATTTAACCTGAGAGACACAGAGACAGTGGCATTATCAACGCATAATGAAAAACTACCAAATTTGCCAAAGAGTAGATTTGGTTCGACGAGAATCAGTTTTATTACCTTAACTTTCAGAAACTTGTGGAGAACTAGACGTTAATATCTTGCAAACAATTGATACGGGATTAAGGCGAAGAATGGTGGCAGGCATAGAGAAGAGGTAGTTGTCATCGCATAGCAGTGGAAACTGTTTGTGGGTGTCCAGTCGTTTATGCATTTATGTGTGTCTGTCGTTTTTTGCATGCTGTAGGTCATGTCTGTCTCCCGTGTAGCATTCTGTCATGGTATATTGGGGTGTGTGTGTGTTCCCCTGCTTCCTGTCTGAGTTATGTCTGTGTGTTATGTACGTCCTCCTCATCTGTCAGTTTGTATGTATGTGTCATCACCCGTGGTTTTTGTGTGTGTATGCCATAGGGTGAAACTGATTCCAGAAAGCGCCAGAGGGTGCAGGTTTTCTTCTTGTAACCACCCACTGCACCAGGTGATTTCACTGATTAACTGATTCCATCTGCTCAAAGTGATGTTAATCAGTGAAATCACCTGGTGCAGTGGGTGGTTACAAAGAAAACCTGCACCCTCTTGGCCCTTTCTGGAATCAGTTTGACACCTATCGTCTATGCCATGTGTGTGTTTGTCATCCACAGCGGTCGCTCCCCTGCGTGTGTGTGTGTGTGTGTGTGTGTGTGTCAATCTGTGTGATTAGACCACTGTCTGTGTGGTCCTCATGTTCCCCGGTTCCAAGTTCTTCATGTTCCCTGTAGTGTCATTATGTTTCTCCCGTATCTGTATCTAAATAAAGCTTTTTGCATGGGAGTGTTTTTCCAGCGTTCTGTTACTTTTTGGTCATTCACACCTGTTAATGAGACGAGATTGTTTAGAAGCTGCACCTTTTCTTTCTTTGTTTGCTGGCCGACTGCCACAGTTACGCATGTGTTTGTTTCTGCATTGATAACTGTTTTGTAAATACGTTGCTCCCTGCTGTTATATTCTTTCCACTGTGGATTATTAAAGCACCCTGGTTTTGCATTTGTACCTGCTGTCTCCGGCTGCCTTCTTTTGGGGGTTCAATTAAATTCCTGCAAGAGCTGCAAAGCGTAAACAGAACTACTAATATCCATATTGTCTGAAAATATTGCCAAGAAGGAGAAGGTAAATAATACCGAGAGACAGAGCCCCGAGGAACACCACAACTGACAGGGGATTACTGGATTCAAAATTCCTTAACAGCACAGATTGAGTAATTACCAGAATGATATGAGGTAAACCAGACAGAGAGCTATATTGTTATGCCAGTAGAAGCTAAACGGTTAAGTAGAATATTCTTTATTTATTTTTATTTCAAACATGTTCAAACATTTTACATTTCCTTCTCCTGACATGTTCAAAATGGAGTAAGTGGAAGTATAAACTTACATATTCCTACCCCCGTTACATAACTCAATTTAACAACCCTTTACCATTTTTTTCACTTTTTTTTAACACATTTTTTTCAACTTTTTTTTTTTAATTTATTTTCCTTTAGATAGCTCCAAATCACAACAGAGTTGCCTCAAGGCGCTTCACACAGGTAAGGTCTAACCTTACCAACCCCAGAGCAACAGTGTAAGGAAAAACTCCCTCTAAGGAAGAAACCTCAAGCAGACCAGACTCTAAGGAGTGACCCTCTGCTTGGGCCATGCTACAAACATAAATTACAGAAATAATTCACAGAACAATTCACGGATGAATATACAAGAATTGCTGTTGGTGCACAGGACGGATGGTCGCCACACAAACACAACCCATCTCTGGATGGATCTTGCAACCTTAAAACAGAGAAAAAACAGAATCAGGCAATCAGAAAGACAAAAAAAAAATACTGTATAATTTACCAGCAATAATCAGAAAATAGAAGCAATACTAAGGTGATCGCCGGCCACTAGCCATAAACTTCACTAAAAGACCCAGAATTTAGGTGAATTTGAGGCTGCAGCCCACTCCAATTACTAATAACATGAATTAAAAGAGTAAAAAGCGTAAAACAAAACTGTACCAGTATGCTAACCATATGAAAGGGAAAATAAGTGCGTCTTAATTCGGCACTTGAACGTTTCCACAGAATCTTTCACAGAACATGGCATGATAAGAGAAAGCTCTGTGACCCGCAGACTTCTTATTCACCCTAGGGACATAAAGTAGTCCTGCACCCGGAGAACGTAAAGCCCGGGTCGTACGTAAGGTTTAATTAGGTCAGCTAGTTAGGGAGGGGCCATCCATGATATTGTATAGGTTAGTAGCAGACCTTAAAATCTGATCTCACTGGGACAGGAAGCCAGTGAAGAGACGCGAAAATGGGGTGTATGTGGGTCAAACTTTCTGCTTCGTGTCAAAAGTCTGGCTGCAGCATTTTGAACCAACTGGAGACCCCTAATGCTAGACTGCAGGAAACCAAGAAAATAGAACATTGCAGTATCCGAATCTAGAAGAGATGAACGCATGATCAGGGTCTCAGCATCAGCGATAGACAGGATGGGACGAATCTTTGCTATATTTTGCAGGTGGAAGAAAGCAGTCCTAGTAATATTTCTAATGTGGAGGCCAAGGACCAACGAAGGATCAAAAATTTACCCCAAGGTTCCTCACTTTGTCAGTGTGATGTATGACACACGAGCCTAGGCTGAGCATTAACTGGTCAAATTGATGCCGATGTCTCACTGGGACCAAAGACCATCATTTCAGTCTTTCAGATTAAAAGTAGGAAGTTTCTAGACATCAAACTTCTCACTGCTGCAAGGTAATCTACCAGCAGTTCCCTTACCAAAAAGTAGTATATGCAAGTATGTTTCAAGTATACTTCTAGTTTACTTTTTATATACTTATCAGTACTATTTTTTGGTAAGGGTTATCGGCACATAGAACTGAGTATCATCTGCATAGCAGTGAAAGGTAATCCCAAACGCGCAATATGTGCCCAAGGGGTGCTATATAAAGGGAGAAAAGTAGGGGGCCTAAGACAGACCCCTGAGGAACCCCAAATTCATGTCAACTAAGGTTAGAGGTAGTGTTGCTGTACAAAACACAGTGGAACAACTGGTCAAGTATGACGTCAGCCATGCAAGGGCACTCCCAGTAATCCCAAAATGACTTTCCAGTCTATCAAATAGAATATGATGATCCACTGTATCAAATGCAGCACTGAGATCTCACAGCAGCAGAACATAGTGGTGTCCGAGACCATTGTAAGCAGAAGATCATTCACCACTTTAGTGATCGCCGTCTCTGTGGAATGATATTTCTTAAAAGCAGACTGCAGGGCTCAAAGAGATTATTCTCAGTAAGACAGTCAACGAGCTGTCCGTGACACCATTTTTTCCAGAATTTTAGAGCAAAATGATAGATTTGATATCGGCCGATAGTTTTTCAATACACTACGGTCAAGATTAGGTTTCTTAAGTAATGGTTTAAAATCACTGCAGATTTTGAAACATTTAGGATCAGATCCACAAGTTAAAGAAAGATTAATCATTTCCAACACAATCGGCCCAAGAGTGGGCCACAGGTCCTTAAACAGTTTTGTTGGTATAGGATCAAATAAACAGGTTGTGCTTTTTGTTGACATTACGAGTTTCGTCAGCATATCTAGAGAGATATTATCAAATTCTGTAAATCTAGGTAATACCTCAGTAGTGGCGCCCACATCAATAGCAGAGTGTAGTGGCTGGGTTAAGGCATGCTGGGATATGTTCAACCTAATGTCATCTATTTTCTTCTCAAAGTAATCTAGGAAATCTTGTGCTGTAAAAGGAGAGCGAGCTACAGGTGGTTGTCCATGAATAAGTGTTGCCACCGTGTCAAACAAGAACTTTGAGTTATGCTTGTTTTTGTTGATCAAATCAGAGTAATAGGTCCACTTTGTAGCCAATAATGCATGCTTATAGTCTAAGATAGCATCACGCCATGCAAGGTGAAATACTCCTAATTTTGAACGACGCCATTTCTGTTCTAAACCTCTTGCTTTATGCTTGAAGTCATGCAGGTAATCATTGAACCAAGGTGACTGCGATTTGGGGCAGCGCGGTTTCAACACAGGTGGTGCAATCATGTCGAGTGTCGATTTGAGCACTGAGTTTAAACTATCCATAAGTCTGTCTACTGACTGAGTATTTGTCAAAAGTGAGGCTAAGACATCAGGCAGTCTAGCTTCTAGTTCAGTCTTAGTTGAGGAGTTGATGCATCGCTGCAGTGACAACTAAGGTTGTTGTTCCACTAAACACGGCAGCGAAACTGTAAACTTAATAAGTGAGTGATCAGAGACCACTGATGTAAGAGGCATGATGTCAATATTCGTGACAGCAATACCACGTGCGAGAACCAGATCCAGGGTATTTCCACTAATGTGCGTCGAATCCCGAATGCATTTCCGAAATCCTAATGCATCCACAATTTCCATAAATGATTTGCAGAGGGGATGAGAAGGCTTATTTATATGAATGTTAAAGTCACCAATGATCAGAATGTTATCTGCACTAGTTGGCAAGTTAGAGATGAACGCACCAAATTCATCTATGAATTCAGAATATGGGCCAGGAGGCCTATATACAGTGACAAATTAATACGGCTGATTTTTATTCTTCTGAACCTTGGCAATGCCAATATCCTGAGCGGAGCGGAGAATCAGATCTCAACAAGTATTTTGTGACCCCCAAAGCTATAAGCTAAACCTAGATTTATAAATAGAGCAACACCCCCGCCTTGCTTCACATCACGAGGGATGTGACTAAATGTTATATGCTGGTGGGCAGGCTTCATTTAAGGGGAGGAACAGCTGTAGGTTTAAGCCAGGTTTCACATAACCCATCATATCTAAGTGATGATCAATAATTAAATCATTAATCAACAATGATTTTGAGGAGCAGTGATCTTATGTTAATGAGACCCAGTCTAAGGACCGCAGTGGGGTTGACAGTTGAACTGTTTGGGTTTAGAGGTGGTTCCAGAGCAGCACATATTAAGATCCTAGAAGAAGGTTTAGGTTTGAGACATTCCACGCACGTTGTAGTAGCAGACAAGAAATCTTGCCTATTACTGGAACAACCACTGGGGCCATCCTCAATTTCAACATGATCCAATATAGTATGGGTAAGTTTTGCAAAGCATATCCCTCTATGATTTTTATGGACATGTCTACGGGAGGAGGCCACAGACTCAACTTGTTGAATTTCCCTCAATGACAGATGAACTGCACTATCACCATAGTGATTTGTCTGCACTAATTTCCCCCCGCTAAGCTAATGGATTCCACACCCACATTTGTAATAAGCCTTGCAGAGTCCTCTAATCACCTGCTACCGGGGCCTGCTGTAGATTCCTAATGTTACCCTCCCTGTAGAGCTCTATCTATGTTCGCAGACAAGATGGGCAGCGCCTCCCCAGTAGGGTGGAGGCCGTCCGGCATCAGCAGGCCATGGCGGCCCCAGAAAAGAGGCCAGTTCTCAATAAGGCTAAAGCCTTGCGTTGACAACACTGCGCCAGCCACCTATTTAATGATGTCAGCCTGCTAAACGCCTCATCAGTACCCCGGGAGGGGAGGGGACCAGAGACTATTAATCGATGCCGACATCTTTCTGGCAAGGTCACAAGTCCTCTCTATGTCCATTTTTGTGACCATTTTGTGACCATCATTTCAGTCTCATCAGAGTTTAAAAGTAGGAAGTTGGTAGACATCCAGCTTCTCACTGATGCAAGGCAATCTTCTAAGGATTTTATGTGAATGAGATTACCAGCAGTTATCGGCATGTATAACTGAGTATCATCAGCATAGCAGTGAAAGGTAACCCCAAAATGCTGCAATATGTGCCCAGGGGGTGCTATATAAAGGGAGAAAAGCAGGGGGCCTAAGACAGACCCCTGTGAAACCCCAAATTTCATGTCACTAAGGTTAGAGGTAGTGTTATCGAAACACAGTGAGAACAACCATGCAAGGGCACTCCCAGTAATCCCAAAATGATTCTCCAGGCTATCAAGGAGAATATGATGATCCACAGTATCAAACGCAGCACTGAGATCTAACAGCACCGGAACTGTAGTAGTGTCTGAATCCATTGCAATCAGAAGATCATTCACCACTTCAGTGAGAGCTGTTTCTGTGGAATGATATTTTCTAAAAGCGGACTGCGGTGGCTTAAAAAGATTATTCTCAGTCCACAAACTGCTGTGAAACCACTTTTTCCAGAATTTTAGAGCAAAATGATAGATTTGATATTGGCCTATAGTTTTTCAATACACTAGGATCAAGATTAGGTTTCTTAAGTAATGGTTTAATCACTGTAGATTTGAAACATTTAGGAACAGATTCAGAAGTTAATGAGAGAGTAATCATTTCCAGCACAAGAGTGGGCCACAGGTCCTTAAACAGTTTTGTTGGTATAGGATCAAATAAGCTGGTTGTGTTTTTTGTAGACGTTATGAGTTTTGTCAGCACGCCTAGTGAGATAATATCAAATTCTGTAAATCTAGGTAATGCCTCAGCAATGGCACCCACCTTAATAGCAAGGTGTAATGGCTGGGTTAAGGCATGCTGGGATATGTTCAACTGCTTACAGCAAAGACTGTATTTTTTACGTCGACTTAAGGTGCTTGGTGTTGACCAGAAAGTTATGCTTTTATTTTACCAGGCGGTGTTGGAAAGCATCATTAGAAACGGGATGGCAGCATGGTATGAAAACATATCGGTTCAGCTAAAATGAAAGCTTTTTTGTCTGGTGGAGACTGCTATGAAGGTTATGGGGAGGACCGGAATCCTTCCCCTTCAGCCCATCTATAAGCAGTCTGTCTATAGGCAAGCACAGAAAATACTCTGTGATCCATCCCATATCCTCCATCAGGAGTATGAACTTTCAACCATCTGGGAGATGATACAGAGTCCCAAGGTGCAAACTGAACAGATACAAGAACTCTTTTGTTCCTACCTCAATGAGACTCCTGAATGCTGCAGGGGTCGTCCGAGAGCAGCGTTTAGGGGGCTTTGTGCATGGATGTATGCATTTGTGAATATGTGTGTGTGTGTGTATACGAGGTCTGTTAGAAAAGGTTACCGACCTTTTATTTTTTTTTTCAAAAACTATATGGATTTGAATCATGTGCGCTTGCATCAGCCAAGCTTGAACCTTCGTGCGCATGCGTGAATTTTTTCACGCCTGTCGTTGTCATCATTCGCCTGTGGGCAGGCTTTGAGTGAGCACTGGTCCAGCCCCCTCGTCGGATTTTCATTGTCAGGGAAATGGCTGAGCGACTGCCGCTTTGCTCCATGAAAATTTTTTCAGAAACTGTGTGAGGCAGCCAGGTGGAAACCATTCGGAAAATTCAGATGGCTTTCGGTGAAGATTCTATCGGCGTCACACATATTAAGGAGGATTACAACTGGATTAATGACGGTCCACAGCAGCGGAGGGCGCGCCGCACTTCGAGCAGCCATCGACAGGCTGAAATGACCAGATCATTTCCAAAGTGAAGGCTGTGTTGATCCAGGACGTCGTGTGACTACCAGAGAAATCGCAGAAAATGTGGACATCAGCACTTTTGCGGCACATTCCACTGTTACAGGAGATTTTGTAATGAAAGACGTGCTGAGGAATTCGCGTGTCGGGACGGAGCCGCTCATGGCGCACAACAAAAAACACCTCCGTGTTGGAAGTCTCACAGGACATGTTGTGGCATGCCCAGCTGTCACACAATTTCTCGGATACTCACTCAACTGAAAAGCCACCAAAAGCCGTCTGAATCTTCCGAATGGTTTCCAACACTGATGTGCTTTTGTTGTGCGCCATTACGCGGCTCAGTCCCGACGCCCGACGCATGCGCACGAAGGTTCAAGCTTGGCTGATGCAAGCGCACATGATTCAAATCCATATAGTTTTTGAAAAAGATAAAAAGGTCAGATAATTTTCTAACAGACCTCGTATATATATATATATATATATATATATATATATATATATATATATATACACACTCAACAAAAATATAAACGCAACACTTTTGGTTTTGCTCCCATTTTGTATGAGATGAACTCAAAGATCTAAAACTTTTTCCACATACACAATATCACCATTTCCCTCAAATATTGTTCACAAACCAATCGAAATCTGTGATAGTGAGCACTTCTCCTTTGCTGAGATAATCCATCCCACCTCACAGGTGTGCCATACCAAGATGATGTAGTTAAAGTCCTTATTCTCGGTGAAGCCCGTAAAATTTTCACCGAAAGCCAGATAATTTTTCGAATGTTTTCCAGGTGCCAGTCTCTAACAGCTTCTGAAAAAATCTGATGGAAAAAAAAGTCCTTTTCATTCCGCCATTTCCAGACAATGAAAAATCCGACGGGGGCGGGACCACTCCTTCCCAAGGCGTGCTCACAGGTGAATGACGTCACCGACAGGCGTGGAAAAACTCACGCATGCGCACGAGGGTGCACGAGCATGTCTGACATAAAAACATATGAATGAAATCCATATAGTTTTGGGAAAAAATAAAAAGGACCGTTAATTTATGGACAGACCTCGTGTATGTATATATATATATATATATATATATATATATATATAGTAGTGTTCAGAATAATAGTAGTGCTATGTGACTAAAAAGAGATTCTCACAAATTCAACAAGACCAAGCATTCATGATATGCACACTCTTAAGGCTATGAAATTGAGCTATTAGTAAAAAAAAAGTAGAAAAGGGGGTGTTCACAATAATAGTAGCATCTGCTGTTGACGCTACAAACTCAAAACTATTATGTTCAAACTGCTTTTTTAGCAATCCTGTGAATCACTAAACTAGTATTTAGTTGTATAACCACAGTTTTTCATGATTTCTTCACATCTGCGAGGCATTAATTTTGTTGGTATGGAACCAAGATTATGCTTGTTTACTAGTGTGCTTGGGGTCATTGTCTTGTTGAAACACCCATTTCAAGGGCATGTCCTCTTCAGCATAAGGCAACATGACCTATTTAAGTATTTTGACATATCCAAACTGATCCATGATACCTGGTATGCGATATATAGGCCCAACACCATAGTAGGAGAAACATGCCCATATCATGATGCTGCACCACCGTGCTTCATTGTCTTCACTGTGAACTGTGGCTTGAATTCAGAGTTTGGGAGTCGTCTCACAAACTGTCTGCGGCCCTTGGACCCAAAAAGAACAATTTTACTCTCATCAGTCCACAAAATATTCCTGTTTCTCTTTAGGCCAGTTGATGTGTTCTTTGGCAAGTTGTAACCTCTTCTGCACATGTCTTTTATTTAACAGAGGGACTTTGCGGGGGATTCTTGCAAATAAATTAGCTTCACACAAGCATCTTCTAACTGTTACAGCACTTACAGGTAATTCCAGACTGTCTTTGATCATCCTGGAGCTGATCAATGGGTGAGCCTTTGCCATTCTGATTATTCTTCTATCCATTTTGATGGTGGTTTTGTGTTTTCTTCCACGTGTCTCTGGTTTTTTGTCCATTTTAAAGCATTGGAGATCACTGTAGATGGACAGCCTATACTTTTTTTGCACCTGCGTATGTTTTCCCCTCTCCAATCAACTTTTTAATTAAACTACGCAGTTCTTCTGAACAATGTCTTGAACGTCCCATTTACCTCAGGCTTTCAAAGAGAAAAGCATGTTCAACTGGTGAGTGGTCAGTGGTGAGCACAGATAACCAAAAAGTTAGCTTCGATAACAGCCAATCAGCTCACTGAAAAGTTATTTTTTATAAAGCTAAACTGATAAACCACCCAAAAATTTATCGGAAGCTACAGCTAACCGATAACTTTCAGTATTATCTCCTGTACACTTGCAACAACTTCTGTCTTTGTGCGCCCTGCCCACTGCTGGAAGCTCCTGTTACTACATATTTTGTAGCAGTGAAGCAGTTGAGAGGAGCTAAGCTCCTCACAAAACAAACACACACACAAAACACACACACAAAACAAGCCATTATCCCTTAACAGGATACAGCCGTGCCACCGTGAGGCAGAGGTCTTGGAAAATAAAGCAGTTTTGACTTATGGTTTTGATTAAAAAAATAAAAAAATAATAATTCCATTAATGTCAATTCTGTCATTTGTATAAAGTTAAAATATTACACATATCTTAAATAATGCACTAATTCAGAAGTTTTGTAACTGTTGTGTGGGCCGCTGAAGAGGAGGTACTGCTGGCCCACCACCACCAGAGGGCGCCCTGTCTGGAGTGCGGGCTCCAGGCACCAGAGGGCGCTGCCGCCTCACAGGAGCAGCCGGGGTGACAGCTGTCACTTATCGCCTATGACAGCTGTCACCAATCATCTGATCAGCAGTGGTATATCAGCAAGACGACATCTCCACCTCTTTGCCGAGATATCGCTCTACCTAGGAGGTACAGTACTCAGCCGACTGTGTTGTCTTTTTGACATTAACACTTTGTTACTTTTGTGCGTTAAATAGCAGACATTCTTCCGACGAGAGGTGGAGGTGGTTTTCCCGCCATACGGGTTGCTGGGTGCAAACGCACCCACATTTAACTGTTTTTGTTCCTCGCCAGCAGTACCAGATCCGACACGCGGAGGCAGTGGCCACCTGGGAGTTCGGGACTTGGTGGCTCCAGTATTCCCGGGGTTCGGTGGCGGAGGAAATCGTGTGGTTCCGGTTCTGCTTTGGACAGACGTCTCTTATCTTCGACCCTGCCCACGTGACACATTTTGTGAATTGACTTCTTTGTCTATTGTTGTAATCTGTTGTGTTTGTTGTGCTTATTCACAACAGTAAAGTGTTGTTATTTGACTTCCTCCATTGTCCGTTCATTTGCGCCCCCTGTTGTGGGTCCGTGTTCCTACACTTTCCCAACAGTAACAAACAGACAGATGCTAAGGATTATGGGTAAATGAGCCTCCACTAACACTGATTGGTTGACTCATTCATTCTATGTAAAAACCAACACGTTAATGTGACGTGACGTGTGTGTTGGTATTTCCATATAAATGTGCTTTTGTAAAATATGCCATTTTATTTGTATGTTAAAAAAAAAGACAAAAGTCAAGTTGTGATTTTTCAACCGTCTGATATAACCAGGGTCAAAATGCATAGAACACTGCCATCTACTGGCGGCCAGATGCGCAGACCCTTACCCATAATCCTTTGTGTACCAGTTTGTTTTTTTGTTTGTTTTTTTTTTTTTGCATGCCAGAGAGTTGCTGCTGTTTAAAAAACAGAATACATGATGACAATTGTAAATGAACACTATACAATCAAAATGTACATTTTTATTTCTTTAGCTGCTGCAAGAGGCTGCAACAACTCTCAGTCGCACAAAGGATGATGGGATATCGCAATACTTAAGGCGAATACTGCCATTACTACTGGCCAGTAGATGGCAGTAGAGACTGTGAAAACTTGCCAAAACAAATATTCCAAAGTATCTATGTGCTACGTTTCATCTGCGTGGAGAAGCAACCTGAGCTTCTTCTGGCCTTTTTACATAAAACAACCACAATAACAATGTCTATAAACTGAGAGAATATATTCTCATGAGAGTTTTAGGCACAATATACAAAGAGTTTAATACTGACGTCTGTGTGGAGCCTGATCAGAGCGTCTCAAATGCATTTCTCCTATCGTGACTATACTGAGATTACCCATAATGCACCTGGACACAGCATGTCCACACTAAAACCCTCAAAATTAGTGCAATACTTTAAAACTAAAACATATAGCTGTTGCTTTCACTTTCGTAAACTTCAGAAGTGACGTTAATTTAAATAACATGTCTGAAATTAGTTTTGTTAAAATTTTAACCGTAAGTTAAAACTGTATGCCTCTGGATGAGATGATGAGATGAGATTTATTGTCATTGTCATTACATGAGTGCAACAACAATGAAATTACGTTTATACTCCAATTACCTCAGACAAGATACAGCAATTAATCCACAATTATTACTTGTTTACTCTAATAATGGCACACATCAGAATTAAAGACAACTCATATACATCTGACATTGTTTATGTGCACTAAACTTGAAGCAGTCCATCATCCAAATTGAGGCAAAGTGGGTGACGGCTGCAGCAGGAGGGGCCCGTGCCAACCAGCTTGGGGGGGGGGGTCCCAAGCTGGGCGGCAGAGACTGGGAGACTGCAGAGGATAGAGTGGTTTCTCCTGAAACCAGCTCTCCTCTGTTTACAGAGAACACAGCTTTTATCAGCTACAAAATATTTAACAGGCAAGTGCTAAAATCTTTGACATCAGACTTAAGTGTTTTTAACTCATTTATTCAGTTCACCTACAAAAATATGCTAGTGATCTAAACATTATCGGACCAAAATTTATCGGAAGATAATTGGTCCGATGATGGTTTTCAAAGTTATTTTCAAAGTTTACTGAAAGTATTAGTTTTGATAATCAGCAGTTAGCGGATTAGCGGAACTGTGCCCACCACTGATATATATATATGTGTGTGTGTGTGTGTGTGTGTGTGTGCGCGTATATATATGTGCACACACAGGTGTGGGTGTATGTGGGTGTATATGTGTGTCCGTGTGCGAATGTGCATGTGTACAAGTAAGGTGTGTACTTTAACTTATATGTCTGGTTTTTATCTGTTTTATTATGCTGTTTTAATTGTACATTATATTATGGGAAATGTGCAATATGCTGATGAATGTTCCATAGGCATGCAAGCAGTGTACTGTTTTGATTTTGTATTTATTGATTTTTGAGACAGAAATGTTTATAGAACACTTGAAGTTCAAGACAAATGTCCATTTGGGGACAATAAAGTATACTGTATCGTATCGTAATGTCTTCTATTTTCTTCTCAAAGTAATCCAGGAAGTCTTGTGCTGTAAAAGGAGAGTGAAATACAGGTGGTTGTCCATGTATAAGTGTTGCCACCATGTCGAACAAAAACTTTGAGTTGTGCTTGTTTTTGTTGATCAAATAAGAGCAGTAGATCCGCTTTGTAGCCAGTAGTGCATCACGCCACGCAAGGTGGAATACTTCTAATTTTAAACTACGCCATTTTCGTTCTAGACCTCTAGCCTTATACCAAGTCATCAGGGGTGAATAAATTGTATTTCGCAGGGAGGCTATTAATTGCGGATAGATCAATCCTGTTAATGTTTCTGAACGTGATTTGATTAGATAGAACTTCATTAATTCCTTGGGAAGACTCCCTCAGGGAAACTGAGGTTCCAGCAGCATTGTATAGCAGTACACAGGATAAGAAGGACACAGAGTATCAAAACAGAGTGGGAGAAATTAGTTTTGAGTAATGGTAGACTAATATCTAAAGATCAGCTCTGAGTCCTTTCTTGTTTGCAGTGGTGATGGACAGGTTGACAAATGAGATCAGACAGGAGTCCCCATGGACTATGATGTTTGCAGATGACATTGTGATCTGTAGTGAGAGTAGAGAGCAAGTTGAGTCTAGTCTGGAGAAGTGGAGATATGCTTTGGAGAGAAGGGGAATGAAAGTCAGTAGAAGCAAGACTGAGTACATGTGTGTGAATGAGAGGGAGCCCAGTGGAATAGTGCAGTTACAAGGAGTAGAAGTGGTGAAAGTAGATGAGTTTAAATATTTGGGGTCAACTGTTCAAAGTAATGGAGAGTGTGGTAGAGAGGTGAAGAAGAGAGTGCAGGCAGGGTGGAGTGGGTGGAGAAAGGTGGCAGGAATGAATTGTGACCGAAGAATATCAGCAAGAGTGAAGGGGAAAGTTTACAAAACAGTAGTGAGACCAGCTATGTTGTATGGTTTAGAGACAGTGGCACTAACAAAAACACAGCAGGCAGAGCTGGAGGTGACAGAGCTGAAGATGCTGAGATTCTCTTTGGGAGTAACAAGAATGGACAAGATTAGGAATGAACATAGAGGGACAGCTCAGGTGGGACGGTTTGGAGACAAAGTCAGAGAGGCGAGATTGAGATGGTTTGGACATGTGCAGAGGAGGGACCCAGGGTATATAGGGAGAAGGATGCTGAAGATGGAGCCACCAGGCAGGAGGAGAAGAGGGAGACCAAAGAGGAGGTTCATGGATGTGCTGAGAGAGGACATGCAGGTGGTTGGTGTGACAGAGGAAGATACAGAGGACAGGGTGAGATGGAAACGATTGATCTGCTGTGGCGACCCCTAACGGGAACAGCCGAAAGACAAAGAAGAAGTAGACTAATATCGAATGACACAAATTTATGATCCAAGATGGAAATGTCAGAGATTATCTGGTACAGAGGGGTTATACCAGTACAGCAAACAAGATCCAAAATATGACATTTAGAATGTGTAGAAGAATTAATATACTGTAATAGTCCAAAACTATCAAAACAAGATGTAAAATTCTTTGTGAGAGAATTATTCGTATTTCCCATGTGGATATTGAAATCTTCCAACATTATATTAGATGACAATGAGCATAAGGCGGCAATGTAATCCAAAAATTTCATTTAAAAATCAGGTTTAGGCTTAGGTGGTCGTTAAACGACAGCTAATATTGTGGAAATAGAGCCATGGATTTGTAGTATAGAGTTGATTCAAATGACTGGTGAGCAGTGACAGGGAGAGGGGATATCTTGAACATCTTATTCTAGAGTATCGCAAGTCCACCTCCAAGACCAGAAGCATGAGCTTACCCTTGTCCCTACCCTGACAACCAGTCTATTTCAGATGCCTGTGTGTTTATCTAAATGCGCACCTACTGATCAGATTAACTTAGTAATGATACGTAGGAGTGCATCACCAACTGTCCTCCAACATGAATCAATTCTGCACTGTTTTTTAAATGATGTAACTTTGAGAGACAGTGACTGCTGTGCTGCTCTGAGCACACTTGATCCCTCTCAGAGGCGAAGCACAGTAGGCCTTGATTACTAAATGGCATGGAGACAGCAAGTATCACAGTCAAAGTAGAAGTGGAGCTGTATCAGGAAGGACATCAAATGTAAAGTCCCCCCCACCATCACCACTTACCCAGCCAGGCAAATAGGTCAAAGATCTACTTCCCTGAATTAATTTTTATTCCTCCAATGCAAACTGTATATTAACAGTTAAATAACAACAAAGGTGTAGGGGAAAAAAAGTTTATTATAATAATGCTGGAGAAAAATGTGATATTGCAAACAATGGAGACTGCGAGATGCAATCACTGGAGGCTGGGCGGGAGGTGCGGGAAACCAGGTGGGCCAGTGGAACTGGTGGTGGCTACAGACTACAAGTGCACATGATGAACAATCTTACATTGAATGAGTGCATACTGAGCACACATCAATGCAGTGTGAACCTGGCTAAGGATAGAATCCCGCAGTTCATTTGTAATGATAAGATTGAGATCTTATTCCCATCTGGATTTCATAACAGCTGCAGAAGGACACTGAAGGTCTGAAATAAAATTATACAAAGATGAGATTACACCCATAGAAGTTGGGTTGAGCATTAACAGATCGTCAACAGGACTGTCTGGGGGGATTTTGAGGAAATTGTGCCATCATAGTTTGCGTATAGTGCCTACTCAAAAAAAATTAGTAGAGGGAAGACCACATTTGGTAGACAGGTGAGAAAAGCTTGCAAATTGTCCATCTAAATATAAATCAGTAAAACATTTACACCTTTTCGGTGCCAAATGTGAAAAGCACTATCTGTCGTTGACGGAACAAATGAGTGATTCATAGCAACTGGACTTTGAAGTGAGAAAGACTGCAGACCAAAACTTTTCCTAAACTGAGACCAAATTCTAAGACACTGAAAGTTGGGCAGAGCCATACCTCCCATCATCTTAGGTCTCTGAAGAAGAGCCTTCTTCAAGCTTGGATGTTTGCCATTCCAAATAAATGAAATAATTAAAGAATCCAGAGAGATAAAAAGGATTTAGGAATCAGAATAGGAAGACACTGAAACAAGTATAGCAATTTTGGAAGTAGCATAATTTTAATAGAATTAATTCTGCCAATTAAAGACAAAGATAATGGGGACCATTTAGACAATATTTGCTTCCACTGATCAAATAGGGGAGAAAATTATTTTCAAATGATTATATTGATTAGTTGACACATATTCCAATGGTAATGGAAGTGATCAGCAACTACTTTAAAAGGTTCATTTGCAAGAACCCGAGTCTCAAACCTATCATGAATCACACATAATTCACTTCGCTTGATCACTCATAAATCAACTGCATTTAATAGCAGCTTTTTTTGTTGCAGACACTTCAAGTGCTTTACAATGAGGACTGTAGAGACAGAGACACACACACCCACACACACACAGACCATAAAAAGTCGGTAGCCTTCGAAACAATGCAACTATTGGAATTTTTAAAAGGAGGGTCAAGGTCACCAGCCGTTGAACCCATGCAAAGTACTCCTCCAAGGCATGTACCCACCAAATATGAAGTTTTTTGCAAGCAATAGGTGCAGAGGGTACATTGCGGCGGAACAAATTTCAGGTGAAGGTATTTTGACAGCTGTGACATTGGTGACTTTCTGAAAGTAGGTCAAGGTCACCGGCCTTCAAACCCAACAATGTGAAGTACTTCTCCAAGCATGTACCCACCAAATATTAAGTTTCTGCGAGCAATGGGTGCAGAGCTACGTTGGAGACGGGGCAATTTATTGTAAATATAAGGATTAAATCATCAATTTTACAGCCAGTTTTCTTATGGCAAGTCAGGGTGATGAATACATATGAACACTTTGTAACGTAACAAGCATATGTCTCGGACTTCATTTACGTCAATCATTAACAAAATATGTACAAAGAGTATAGTAAATTCATTTCAAGTAGCAGATCTTAAATATTGAGTGATTATGCCCAGGAGACCAGTGAGGGAACCCACCAAAACGCCCAGGACAGCTCTGAAAGAATAATAAGCTGATGCAAAATTTGCCTGTTGCTACACCTAAGAGCTTCATTTTGGAGTGGAGGAGGATTGTAAAACAGATCAGTTCTAGGCTTGGGGTTTCCCATGTGACTACTGGCTAATTGCAGCTGAAATTTTGTATGTTCTTTTTAATCAAATTCTGCTCTATAATACTTCATAATGAAGCTGTACAACCGATGGTTGCAGTTTCTTCAACCACATCACCAGAAGCCTATAACGGCCTTCAGATGTCATGGGTGTCTTGTGGCTTCCCTTCACTCTCTCCCTTTCAGCCTGGTCATAGCTTTACCATGCAATTCATTACTGTTTGTACTTCTTCATGACTGACGCTTAACTGAAGTCCATGACAATATTCCGTGACTTGGCGAGTTCATGTATCCATCCCATGACTTGTCTCAAGAAAACTGGATTTAAAAGTCAGCATTTTAAACCCCTATACTTAAAAAAAAAACAGAAGTCAAAGGACACACTGATTTTTCTTTGTGTGTTTTTTGTTTAATGATTAATGATGATGATTTTTCATCATCATTACAACTGTAGTTTTGGTAACAGATCAACTAAAATTACACTCAAAACTTGTCAATGACACATTTAGTTAAATGCTTTAAAAGACAACAACATCATTTCTGATCAATGATTCACATCAGGATTTAAGTGGTACCTTAGGGGATCGTGGGAATGCATCTCTATGGGGCGGGGAGTCCCTCCTGGCCCACCTCGTGTGAGAGCGTCAATAAAGCCTCGTACCACAGCACACCTGCGTGCGGTACCAAACTCATCCAGAGTGTACCTGAGCAAACAGAACATAAAGGGAATGTTTAACACACAATCCTCATGTGAAAGTAAACAATGAACTATGTTTTCATGCAAAGAGTGTGCTGAAGGTCACTTGCTGACATGCATCAACAATGTGGCAGCTTTTTCAAAAGGAAAACGTTTGGGGCTGTTTGATTGCTTGGCGGTAGCAAACCACTGTGTCAGACTAACAGACAACAATGTTGATTTTCAGATTCCAGAAACCCTGTTCTCCATTATCTCAGCCTCAACATCCCTGGCCAGACCATGACCTTGGACACTTTCTTGGTACTGATAAAAGTGCATTTCCAAAATGATGCTTTTCGATGAAAACATACTCGGATCATGTGTGAAACACATCCTTTTTTTTTTAAGACACAAAAGTTTCAGGGAATCTTTCATTGCCATCTACTTACAAATTTGAGTTTATTTACCTAAAAGGCAGGGTGGTGGCCAAGTGTTAGTGCACTTGGTTTCAGTGTGAAAGGCTCCCGGTTCAAACCCCACCCCTGCCACATTTCTCCATGTAATGTGGAGTTGCATCAGGAAAGGCATCTGACGTAAAAGTTGTACCAATTCAACATGCAGATCCACCTCGGATTTGCTGTGGCGACCCCGAGTGCAAACAAGGAAGCAGCTGAATGGACTTACTATTTGCCTAAAAATGCATATTGAAAATACTGATCAAAAAAATTCATAAATTAAGATGAAGTAGAAATTACTTTATAATTACTTTATTGTAAACAAAAAAGTTCTTGATTTCATACATTTAAACAGTTTACAATTCAGTTGGTCCTTTTAAGACCGTAGTTGTAAATAAATATATACAGTTGTATGTGAAAGTTTGGGCACCCGATGATTTCCATGAATCACCACATCTTCAGCTCTGCCATCTCCAGCTCTGCCTCCTGTCTTTTTGTTATTGCCACCATCTCTAAGCCGTAGAACATACAGTGGTATGTAAAAGTTTGGGCACCCTGATGGTTTCCATGATTTTCTTTTATAAATCATTGGTTGTTTGGATCAGCACTTTCAGTTAAATACATCATATAACAGACAAACACAGTGATATTTGAGAAGTGACATGAAGTTTATAGGATTTACATAAAGTGTGCAATAATTCTTTAAACAAAATTAGGCAGGTGCATAAATTTGGGCACCCCAACAGAATAAAATATATCATATTTATAGATCCTCCTTTTGCAGAAATAACAGCCTCTAAATGCTTCCTATAGCTTCCAATGAGAGTCTGGATTCTGGTTGAAGGTATTTTGGACCATTCTTCTTTACAAAACATCTCAGGTTTGTTGGTTTCCGAGCACGGACAGCCCGCTTAAAATCACACCACAGATTTTCAATAATATTCAGGTCTGGGGGACTGAGATGGCCATTCAGAATATTGTACTTTTCCTCTGCATAATCCCTTAGTAGATTGTGAGCAGTGTTTAGGGTTGTCTTGTTGAAAGATCCAGCCCCGGCACAACTTCAGCTTTGTCACTCATTCTTGAACATTGTTCTCAAGAATCTGCTGATATTGACTGGAATCCATGCGACCCTCAACTTTAACAAGATTCCCAGTACCTGCACTGGCCACACAGCCACACAGCATGATGTAACCACCGCCAAATTTTACTATAGGTAGCAAGTGTTTTTCTTGGAATGCTGTGTTCTTTTTCAGCCATGCATACCACCCCTTGTTATGGCCAAATAACTCAATTTTAGTTTCATCAGTCCACAGCACCTTATTCCAAAATGAAGATGGTTTGTCCAAATGTGCTTTAGCATACCTCAAGCAACTCTGTTTGTGGTGTGTATGTAAAAAAAGGCTTCCTCTGCATTACAGCATCATACAGCATCACCTTGTGCAAAGTGTGCTGTATAGTTGAACGATACACAGAGACTATCTGCAGGAAGATCATGTTGTAGGTGTTTGATGACTGTTCTCATCATCCTTCACTTCAGCTTATCTGAAATTTTTCTTGGCCTGCCACTTCGGGCCTGCGGTCTTCCATTTCCTCACTATGTTACTCACAGTGGAAACTGACAGCTGAAATCTCTGAGATAGCTTTTTATATCCTTCCCCTAAACCATGATGTTGAACAATCTTTGTTTTCAGGTCATTTGAGAGTTGTTTCGAGGCTCCCATGTGGGAGTTGTTTCGAGGCTCCCATGTCGCCACTCATTAGAAGAGATGCAAAGAGGGGAAACATTTGCAAATGGCCACCTTAAATACCCTTTCTCATGATTGGATTCACCTGTGTAAGGAGGTTAAGGGTCACTGAGCTTACCAAACCAATTTTGTGTTCCAACAATTAGTGCTAAATGTATTCAAATCAATAAAATGACAAGGTGCCAAAATTTATGCACCTCTCTAATTTTGTTTAAAAAATTAATACACACTTTCTGTAAATACTAGAAACTTCATTTCACTTCTCAAATATCAGTGTGTTCATCTGCAATATGATATATTTAACTGAAATGTCTGATCCAGACAACCAATGATTTACAAAGGAAAATCATGAAAATTATCAGGGGTGCACAAACTTTTGCCATTTATTTAAAAACAAATATATAGAATTTACAAGGTAAAATGTTCATAACTTACATGTCATGAACCTCTGGTATCAGTGTGACAAAAACTTTTGTTTACCTGCCAGTGTTTCAATAAATTTCGACTTGAATGTGAAGCTAGATGAGGAAACAGACAAGCTACTGTTAATCAACAGAGCAGCTGCTGACAGCAACTATGGCAATGGCATAAAGCACATTTTCGTTATTTAAGAAGGTTTCATGAATTTTTTTGAACAGTGGCGCTGTAAAGTCTTATAATAGGAGGTGGCATGATATTTGTGCAGATGTTAGAGAGCAGTAATGCACACAGGTATTTGGTCATTTCTGTAAAAAGCACAAACACACTTATTACACTAGGCAGGTATAAGATTGTAAATACTGTTTTTAATGTTGGATGCTATATAAAACAATCATTGTAATGACACTTAAACTTTGGGTGTTTTGACCACTTTTATGTTTGAGCCAAGATTGTGGTTTGTTGTTTTTTATTTTCTCCTATTAGTTGGTTAGTTTGGCTTGACTTTAAATTCATGCATGTGTACTGAAGATATTAACACAGACATACACGTCTCGACATCCTCACCTACATGACCTGCAGCTCCCTATACTTGCAACTGATTGGTTTATGGGCAGGCGTGGCACTAACATTGGCGTGTTTAAAATTCCAATAGTATTACAGCCTAAGTTAATAGAGGAAAATGTACTCAGGTTCATTTCAGGACAAGTCATTATTCCTGTAATAGTATCATTAAAGTGTTACCACCCATAGCAACAACTTCATGAGGAATACCCAAGATTAATTGCAGTTTGCAAAATGAACCTCGTTGTGTGAAAACTAGATCACAGCCAACAGGAAATGAGGTGAGCAAACAACATGGCAACTCTGTTGTGGGAGAGACCAATGAGGTGCGTGACGTGACGACTGAGTCTTTGCTGAGAATTCCTGTCATCAGAACATTCCAATCATTCACAGAAACTATAAACAAGCCAACAAAGAATCAACTTGATCCAATCGAAGACAAAATCTTTTAGCTAGCCCAAAAACCGACTGTTTGGTTCTGACTGTAGTCACAGGGCAGCTTTTATGCTTCAGGAACCAAACTGTCAAGGCTGTGACAGATAGTGTAAATGGATTAGTTAGACATTTAAATATTTGTCGAGTGGCAATATCAATTAATTTGGACTTGAGGCTCTAATGGACCAATGACGTCTATTTTCATATACACATGTTGGGGAAAACTGGATGTGAGCATGATTCACCGAGATCTGATTGCAAATGTGGATAGAATCCAGCTCACTCAGGGATCACGACGTTATACTTCCTCACCGCATTTGTGCACAGACGGCTGTGCCAGTGCCGCAGACCGAACAGTCCCCACTAAAAATTGGTCCGCCCTGCCTTCACCGCGCATGCATCATTTGGGACCACAGCAGCACGTTTTAGATGCACTCTACACCCAAAGCGATCAAAGGGAATAATGTGATTATTAACCATCTGATGACAAACCTCTTAAATCATTATAAAGTCAGTTTTAAGCAGAAACAAGGCCGTTTTAAGCAGAAATGAGGCAATAACCCATGAGTCACTACTGACGCTTTGAAATGACGGTGGTGCAGTGAACGCAGCAGCAGCTGCGGTGCTCTGATCGATTCCCCGTCATTTATTATGAAATAATGCTGACTTTATGTGGAAATGATTGATGTACATAGCTTCAGATATCCGTCACTGAAATAGATGATGACTGGAGTGCAGTTTTAAGCAGAAACGAGGTACGAGGTGATAATTGGTGAACTGTGGTTGACACTCAGAAATGACACATTTGCAGTGAAGGCAGGGTGGACCGATTTTTATGGGGGACCATTCGGTCGGCAACGGTCGGTGTTCAGTGCAGTTGCAGCAGTGAGAACATCGAACAACTCTGGATTCTCACCAAGAGAATCCACCAAGTGCACGCTGATGTCCAGATGGCTTCAGTCTGTCATTGGCTAAATAAACAACTGCGCTGCATGTTAATGCGTCAGGAACTGTCCTCTCAAACCCCACGCCAGAGCTCTGGCCAATCAGCTCAGTCTGAAGCATAGAACAGTCACAGGATATAGATGCTTGTGTATGATAAAAGTAAATAAGTAACTGACAAAATGGAAAACAAACGTGCAGCCAGCGAGAAAGCCCTCCGCGTAATGTCTGCTCAAAGTTTTTCAGCATGCACAAAACTTTTTGATGGCCTCGGCGGACATCAGCTGACAAGGAACTCATTTTGCGCATGGGAAAAGGAGTTTTGTCAGACAAAAATGAACACAAATGGATATCCAAACTTTGTATCAGTTCTTCATACGTTTACTTGATCCGTCATGACATGTCATGTAACATGGGCTTAAAGTCCAAACTTCTACGCCGAACACGACTCCTTTGTACTCTAAATGCACTTTCACGCCTATACAGTGCGACAGTTTGGTTCATAATGTGTGTTCACGCATCCCTAAACTAATCCACCTATCTGAGTAAACAGACCACAGCATGACAGAAATGGACCAAACAGGGCAGGCGTAAAAACACCTTAAAATAAAAGTAAGGCATATTCTGAATTTAAAAATCAATACTAATTATTTTATTCTGTTATGACTTCTGGAACACCAGTATATAGCCACAGTTTGTAATCCTAAAACTGTCTTGGACATTTTACCACATAGCACATCATATGTTTTTCTGAAATCGTGTTTGCTGCTGTTCGCACAGTGGTGACATTTTCTGTTGCTTCAGGCTGGTTATGTTATCATTTTCTAATCATTTTTTTTTCTTCTCATATGGAGCACAACTCTGTAGCTACTAAGTCAGACAAGCCACCCGAGGCTACAAAACAATATAACGAGGAAGAAAAGAAAGCCTAATAATTACTGGGTAAAGTGTCAACATATTGTGTGGGCTAGATTTAACGATAAAAAACAGAAATGATGTCAGAAGAATTTTATTTGATTTATCTATGTTACTATTTATTTTCAAATCAGAGGGAGTTTTTTCAGTTCAGAGGGAGTTTTTCCTTACCACTCTCACCTTTGGTTAGACCTTACTTGTGTGAAGCGCCTTGAGGCAACTTTGTTGTGATTTGGCGCTATATAAATGAAATAAATTGAATTGAATTAAATTGAAATCAATAAAGATTTAAAGCGATAAACTGGTGATAAAGTGCTGATGCATTTCTCATTGGATAACATCCAGCTGCCACAACCCTCCCTTGACTTCACACTTTTGGAAACATTCACTGCTACAAAGGTTGCATTCTTCTCAGTCTTACGAGACCCAGAGACTTTTTTGTCATAGATGAGCACTAGCCCTGGAAAATGACAGCAAAAGATATGTAGTACTTCTTCATACACTAGTTTATAAGTGTTTTACTTGTAAAGGACAGGTCGGCCCTGTAAGGCCTCCATGGCTTGAGTCAACACCGGGCTGATGTCACACGTCTCTTGGGTGAGTCCTCTGCATTCATCTGTGCAGAAACAAAGTAGGATAATTATCTGTAAGAGTACAACACTGTAAAACTACGCTAAAAGAAACTACGAAGTGGTTGAAGCCATCAACCACTGTGCTACCATATAAGAGGTTCATCCATAAAATATCCAAGAAACAAATACAGCATGTAAGGTGTCATTTGGTGGAGAGGTGAAGGGAACTTCTTGCAAATGCCTGATTTTTCTACTCTGCAGAACACGTCACACATGAGGACCAAGCCAAAGAGTGCAGATGTAAACTGGGCCTCTGTTGAATTTTCTTGACGAAACAACTTGAGGCCATCCACAAATCAAAATGACTAAGTGATTAAAAGAATACGTACTTTGGTCATGGATGACCATCATGTCAACATACAAGAAGTTGTGGAGGATGTAGGGAATAACACAGGTTCCATTTTAATGGAGGCTTTGGACATGGGGAGAGTGTCAGTGAAATTTGTACCAAAGTAGCTGATGGCAGAGGAGAAGCAACTGTGTCTGGAAGTCCTGCAGCCGCTCATTCTGGTCAGATGATTCCGGCCTTTCTGGCCAAACACAACACTCCCGAGATTTCCTTAGACACCCTACTATCGCGCGCACACACACACACACACACACTTCTCCCAGCAGCTCTGCCATTGACAGAAGCATTTCTGGAAGTCATCTTTTGACATAGCGCCCAGCAAGAAGTTTTTCATGACTCAAATCAAGTCCCTTTTAGTGTCATTTATGAACAGCCAAAAATCAGAGAGAGCCATATCAGTAGAGTAGGAAGTCTGAATGAATTACAGGAGTGATGCTTTTGGCCAGGAATGCCTGAATGAGCACTCTGCATGCCCAAATCCTCTGTCAAAATTCCCTGCCTCAAGTTGTTCCATCATGATAAAATCCAACGGAGGCACAGTACATGTCTGCACTCTGGCTTGGTGCTCGTGTCTGGCGTGCACTGTGAATGAGAAAAAAATTCACACGAGCAAGAAGGTTCCATTCACCTCTCCACCAAATGACACCACGAATACTGCGTTTGTTTCCATGGGATAAAATAAGTTACTACTTTTTGGATCTACTTCGGACACTAGGTTTTAGAGACTCTGCCAAGTGGTGGCCACAATTAGAACCAAAATGCACCCAGTATCAAAGTAGACTGAGGTCTAACTGAGATGACCTTTTGTACCACATTTCACCTTCCTACCTGATGCCTTTCTCAAAATATTCCACCCATAATGTTTGAGTTTCTGTTCCCTGGCAGCCACAATTAAAATAGAAATGTGCCTTGTGTCAAACGTGTCCGACATTAGGCGTCATAAGGTGACCTTGTGTTGGCATGCGAGGTTCGGGCCTTGTATTTTATTGCTGAAAAATTAAACAGATAGCATTGCAGTGACTTTGTATAGATATGGCAACAGTGATGTGTTATTAGCTGTAGTGAGCCTGTGTCAGTTTCTATAAAACAAGAAAGATACTGTTATGCTTATTTGTGTAGATTAACAAAAAGGCAAGTGAACATACCTGCATATCAGCACACACACATTAGGGATTGCATTTCTTTATATCAGTTGTTGATTTTGATAAAAGAAGTGCTTGATTCATTTTCATACCCTTCTATTTCAAAGCAGAGCCCCCAGGTTCAATATTTAGGCCTTGTACAAACAGGGCCAAGGTGAGCCTGTTTTATCCCTTGGTATTAACTCTGTGTACTTACTCTGAGCCCAGCGGTACAGCTGCTCATACGATGTCTCCTGTAACACAGCCATCTGCTCCATGATCTCTAGCCTGGAACAAGAACACAGGTCAGAACTGTGCTGCGTATCCATGACCTCCACCATGGTGTCACATGCCCGACAGCAATATAAGTAGCAGACCAGGGTGATTTCCCCCATTTGTCTCTTCCACCAATTAATGTAAACAAACAAATAAGACATCATCTTAAGTGCAAAAGTAACAAAAGCAAAGCACGGCCAAGGAGTAACCTCACATCACCAGAGTGCAACTTACCCTGCAGTCTGCTGGTTGGTTCGTAAAAGGATCTTCACATCCTCATGGATTTGTTTCACCCGACTGAGAGCTTTGAAGAAATCCTGAAATATTTATTAGAAATCATATGTTAATCTCTAATCAAGAACAAAAAACAGCTTCACATGTGCATTGTTTGACATTGGGGAAAAAAAACTATAGTTTTAGTAAAAAAAAAAAAAAAAACTTGTACAATAATAACATCAACAATCAAGTACTGTAGCACACACACTCACTGGATCATTTCATGCAGTTACGTAGATATTATGATGTGTTGCACCTTCTGTTTTTGTGACAGAAACAGACATACTCGTATTATGAGCGGTAAGAGCAAAAATTTGTAAACCGAAAACAAGTCTTCACTAAATGTGTAGATGTGGCTACAGAGGAGCATTTTCAAGCAATTCAGTGAAAGCTCTCCTGAGGCTAAAATGTTGGCAACAGCGCCATCTCTCAGTGATGAAGGAACATTTTGAAGACCGCAGAATCTGCATCTAGATCCTCCCCTGAATACAACCACTTCTTCCCACAGCCATAACTTTTTTCCAGAGGTACAGAAACACACTGAGGTGATTGGATATACAGACATGTCCACTGTAGATTTATTTCATAATTTCAAATGTGCAAAAGAAAACGTCTTAAAGGCTATAAGCTATGCACATCCCACAGTGACAAGCAGAAGTTTGGGAACAGTTTACCACATTTTAAATTATTTTATGACTTTAAACTTTAACATGATTTTATTGGGGTAGATTTCAGTACGATACCTATCTAGATATGATTCAAGAATGATACTTTTGATTTCAAAAGTATGTGTTTTGATGTAACTGGAAGTCATAATGGTGCCTGGACCACAGCCACATAACATGAGGATGAACCTTTCCACTCATGATGAACTGTGGGTCATGATGGCCAGTGGACTTTTTATTATATGGACACTTATTTAAGTAATCTCTGTACTACATGTTTGACAAATATTTGTTGTATTTTGTTTATTTGATCTTTGTACAGTGATGAAAGTGAGCCATGGAAAAAAAATCTGATGATTTTTGGCAAGGGCTGACGGCCCAAAGACTCAGTTGGAGGTGCGTAAAATGGCACGAATTTTGAAATCTCAGTTGCATTTTGGTGCATTTGTACAACCCCTGGCAATAATTATGGAATCACCGGCCTTGGAGGATGTTCATTCAGATGTTTAATTTTGTAGAAAAAAAGCAGATCACAGACATGACACAAAACTAAACTCATTTCAGATGGCAACTTTCTGGCTTTAAGAAACACTATAAGAAATCAAGAAAAAAAAATTGTGGCAGTCAGTAACGGTTACTTTTTTTAGACCAAGCAGAGGGAAAAAAATATGGACTCACTCAGTTCTGAGGAATAAATTATGGTATCACCCTGTAAATTGTCATCCCCAAAACTAACACTTGCATCAAATAAGATCTGCTCATTAGTCTGCATCTAAAAAGGAGTGATCACACCTTGGAGAGCTGTTGCACCAAGTGGACTGACATGAATCATGGCTCCAACACGAGAGATGTCAATTGAAACAAAGGAGAGGATTATCAAACTCTTAAAAGAGGGTAAATCATCACGCAATGTTGCAAAAGATGTTGGGTGTTCACAGTCAGCAGTGTCTAAACTCTGGAACAAATACAAACAACAAGGGAAGGTTGTTAAAGACAAACATACTGGTAGACCAAGGAAGACGTCAAAGCGCCAAGACAGAAAACTTAAAGCAATATGTCTTAAAAATCGAAAATGCACAACAAAAAAAATGAGGAACGAATGGAAGTAAACTGGAGTCAACATCTGTGACCGAACTGTAAGAAACCGCCTAAAGGAAATGGGATTTACATACAGAAAAGCTAAAGGAAAGCCATCATTAACACCTAAACAGAAAAAAAGGGGCTAAGGAAAAGGGCTAAGGAAAAGCAATCATGGACTGTGGATGACTGGATGAAAGTTATATTCAGTGATGAATCTCGAATCTGCATTGGGCAAGGTGATGATGCTGGAACTTTTGTTTGGTGTCGTTCCAATGAGATTTATAAAGATGACTGCCTGAAGAGAACATGTAAATTTCCACAGTCATTGATGATATGGGGCTGCATGTCAGGTAAAGGCACTGGGGAGATGGCTATCATTACATCATCAATAAATGCACAAGTTTACATTGATATTTTGGACACTTTTCTTATCCCATCAATTAAAAGGATGTTTGGGGATGATGAAATCATTTTTCAAGATGATAATGCATCTTGCCATAGAGCAAAAACTGTGAAAACATTCCTTGCAAAAAGACACATAGGGTCAATGTCATGGCCTGCAAATAGTCCGGATCTTAATCCAATTGAAAATCTTTGGTGGAAGTTGAAGAAAATGGTCCATGACAAGGCTTCAACCTGCAAAGCTGATCTGGCAACAGCAATCAGAGAAAGTTGGAGCCAGATTGATGAAGAGTACTGTTTGTCACTCATTAAGTCCATGCCTCAGAGACTGCAAGCTGTTATAAAAGCCAGAGGTGGAGCAACAAAATACTAGTGATGTGTTGGAGCGTTCTTTTGTTTTTCATGATTCCATAATTTTTTCCTCAGAATTGAGTGATTCCATATTTTTTTCCCTCTGCTTGGTCTAAAAAAGTAACTGTTACTGACTGCCACAATTTTTTTTTCCTGATTTCTTATAGTGTTTCTTAAAGCCAGAAAGTTGCCATTTGAAAAGACATTAGTTTTGTGTCATGTCTGTGATCTGCTTTTTTCTACAAAATTAAACAACTGAATGAACATCCTCCGAGGCCGATGATTCCATAATTTTTGCCAAGGGTTGTAGGTCTATTTACCCACCCAAAAAATATTTTTAAAAAGTTACATTTTTTTTTGTTGGGTGAGGTCAATTTTTCCGATACAAGTTGTGTGAAAAGACTCTACTATCCCATACTGATAATAATGTTCATGCAAGACGCCGGACTTGGGAGGCTAGACGAAGTCAAATGGAACGCTGATAGTACGGGAACTACGCAAACAATGAGGAACCATCAAGACACAAAGCAAAATGGAATATGTACGAATTGAAGTTGTCGTCTGGATTCGTTCACATTTTTCAACAGTTTGAAAATTCTGCTGAAGCACCAGCTACAGGAATGAAGCTGGACGACAGTTAAACAATGTCTCCGAAAGTCAATGTAAGTCTGTATTTCTTGTTTCGTTTTGGCTTCGGTGTCCTTCGTTATTGCCGAGTGACCGGGGCTTAAGGCTTGCGGCAGTAATTGCTGCCAAAGGTAACTCAACAAAGTACTGAGCAAAGGCTGTGAATACCTAAATCCATGTGATTTCTTAGATTTTGTTTTAATGTATTTGCAAAAATTCTAATTTATTTCATGTTGTCATTATGGAGACTTGCGAGTAAAACTGAGGGGGAAAAAATTAATTTACTCCATTTTGGAATAAGGCTGTAACATGAATTGTAGAAAAAGTGAAGCGCTGTGAATATTTTCCAGATGCACTATGTGTGTGTATTTTACACACACACACACACACACACACATATATATGTTGTAATTGTAGATATTTATGAAGTCAACATCAGGGTCTTGTTTTGTAACATATCTATTTGAACTCTGTAACAGATTTTGAGGTACTCTTTCATAATCTAAAAGCGTGACCAGGATCCAGTCACAAGATGCATGAAATGCAATCTCTCCAAACAAATCCTACAAGATGTAGTAACTTCTAAATGTGGTACCTCAGTAATGGGGGCATCCCGGGTCCCTCGCAGAGTGGTCATCTCCTCATTAGACAGCTGGAATTTGTTGAGGAAAGCCTGAGCCACTTGTGCTCTCACCTCCAGGCGGTGGCTGTGGTAAAAGAAAGCAACAATATTACTTCCATCATTTGTTCTTGTACTCTGGTTTCAGCATACAAGAATATTTTCTCCCTGTAGTGCTGTGTCATTTACAGTAGTTCATATCCTGTTCAAGGCGGCCTTCGATTGTTATGATTGTTTTGTATGTGTTCAAGTAGTGCTTTTTCATATAACAGAAGCATTCAAGCCATTCTCTCTTTCTGGCTTCTGTCAGAATTTGTCACTGCAATCAAATTTCGTCTTCTGCAAATAAAAACAGCTGTTAGTCTGGAAAACTTTAATATCTACTATTTAATCTAGTGCTGATGTCAACAACATGTAAGGCACTAAGTCTTACAGTAGATGGCAGTAACCCTCCTTGCACTGAACAGAGAGAGACACGAGGCACAGCTCAACATTAAATTTATTATACATATTTGAAAGTACAACATACAATAAAAATGCAATGAAATAATTTTGCCCTGGCTCTCAGCTGAAAACATCTATAATAATTGGTATAATAAAATCAAATAATACCAATCCATAAAACCTAAAAGTATAAGACAAGTTAAGAAGCACAACATAGAATAAAAACACAGCAGTCCACAGCAACCATATTTGTTTAAGAATGAAGATATTGTGTTATAAGAGTAATAAATAACTCAAAAAAACAAGAAACACAAAAAAGCACTGGGGCGGATACCGGTTAAGTTTTGTCACGCAACTGTGTCATAGCGATCACTATCTGTATCACAAAAGTGACCATGGCAACTGCTCCAGTCAGACAGACACCTGTGTCACAGGATAGCAGACGGCTTCGCTGCACGACCAACTTTCCACCCAAAACACCTTGTCCATTTTCTCATCCTCAAATCCAGGCTGGAACAGTAAATCATCAGGTTCCTTTGTTACCTGAGAGGAACCCAACACTGTAACCTTTGAGTCTGAAACTGCTCTATCAACTGAATGTAACGAGTTGTAAATCTGTTACAGTCTATGATTTATTATTTCTCTGTACACTGTCTGTGAGTCTCTCAGACAGTGTCGTGAAGCTCAGCAAGATTCTCTCCAAGCACACAAAGAAGACAGACAACCTTTATCGTCATGCCCAAACAGGCTTGGGTACCAATTCTTAAATTTGATATTATTATAGGTACTTATCAAATTCTTAAAGCAGTGTTGCATGGAAAAGAGTGACTGAGAAAAAGGTGCTTCTGCAAAAAAAAAGAAAAAAAGAAAAAAAGGCAAAAATTGGAAAAAATGGGAAAAAAAAATAAAAACATTGAAAAAGACTATCTCTCGGGTTTGCAAAAATGCAATTCACTTCCATTTATTTATATAGTACCAAAACACAACACAAGTCACCCCAAGGTGCTTCACAAGGACAAAGTCTAACCAAAGATCTTGTACACTGGACACACCCTCCTTGACATTACCCATAGAGGTTTTGAAGAACAGATTTGAAGCTTAAATGCGGCTGCTCCAAATGTTGCTACATTGCCAATGGCGGACTCCGCCAAATTCCCAGACAACCTATAAATGGGAAAAGAGGTAAATGTGGAGGTAAGCATGCTCAGAATTCGCATCTCACCCAGCTGATTTAGTCTATTCAAGCCACGAAAGCATTGAAGTACTGTAAAACATCACAGTATCATGAACAGCTATGTCCAAGTCAAACTCTGCCAACTTAACTCACAAAGCTAATTTAACAATGCAGGCTATAGCAGCGTAAACCTCAATCACCTGGTACCTCTATGCAACTTTACAAATATTTTCCATTTCACATAAGCAGCAAGCTTGAACATGTGACTTGTACAGCAGAAACATCCCTGTGCATGTGGAGAAATTTACCGTAATTTGCAAAGGAAAACAAAAGAAAATATACAGGTGCTTTGCATTATACAGAGATTTTGTCTTCCACATTGTGAAAAATTGTCTGTTAATTGTGATGAATAAATTATAAGGAGTACAACTGGTCTTTGTTGCAACCAAACCATATGACCAAGTCTCTCACAAGTAATAAAGCATGGGGGTCGATTATCCATTAAAATCTCTTAGGAGCCATTTCAAAGGCTGGCATGGAAATTTGGCATCTGCAAAGCTATTAGTTTTCCATGCGCCAATGATCACAGAGTGCAGTTGCAGCCAGATACTTTGGACTCACAAAGGCCCCATTAAAAGCCAGCTGAGCCTTAATAAGTCACAAGTATCATTTAATACAGGTAGTCAATATATACTTTGTTGTTTCTGCCGTCCTTGAGGGTCATATTTAAAGTATTTGCTTTTGGGGGGGGGGGGGGGGGGGGGGGGGGATTTATGCATTTCTTAAAAAAAATCCATCTAAGAACTCTCTTACTGCTGTCCACCAAGCACATACATATCTTACAGTAGGTGTGGTTAATACAGTAGTGTTCAGAATAATAGTAGTGCTATGTGACTAAAAAGATTAATCCAGGTTTTGAGTATATTTCTTATTGTTACATGGGAAATAAGGTACCAGTAGATTCAGTAGATTCTCACAAATCCAACAAGACCAAGCATTCATGATATGCACACTCTTAAGGCTATGAAATTGGGCTATTAGCAAAAAAAGTAGAAAAGGGGGTGTTCACAATAATAGTAGCATCTGCTGTTGATGCTACAAACTCAAAACTATTATGTTCAAACTGCTTTTTTAGCAATCCTGTGAATCACTAAACTAGTATTTAGTTGTATAACCACAGTTTTTCATGATTTCTTCACATCTGCGAGGCATTAATTTTGTTGGTTTGGAACCAAATTTTGCTCGTTTACTAGTGTGCTTGGGGTCACTGTCTTGTTGAAACACCCATTTCAAGGGCATGTCCTCTTCAGCATAAGGCAACATGACCTCTTCAAGTATTTCGACATATCCAAACTGATCCATGATACCTGGTATGCGATATATAGGCCCAACACCATAGTAGGAGAAACATGCCCATATCATGATGTTTGCACCACCATGCTTCACTGTCTTCACTGTGAACTGTGGCTTGAATTCAGAGTTTGGGAGTCGTCTCACAAACTGTCTGTGGCCCTTGGACCCAAAAAGAACAATTTTACTCTAATCACTCCACAAAATATTCCTCCATTTCTCTTTAGGCCAGTTGATATGTTCTTTGGCAAATTGTAACCTCTTCTGCACATGTCTTTTATTTAACAGAGGGACTTTGCGGGAGATTCTTGCAAATAAATTTGCTTCACACAGGCGTCTTCTAACAGTCACAGCACTTACAGGTAACTCCAGGTAACTTTGATCATCCTGGAGCTGATCAATGGGTGAGCCTTTGCCATTCTGGTTATTCTATCCATTTTGATGGTTGTTTTCCATTTTCTTCCAAGAGTCTCTGGTTTTTTTTTTGTCCGTTTTAAAGCATTGGAGATCATTGTAGATGAACAGCCTATAATTTTTTGCACCTGCGTATAAGTTTTCCCCTCTCCAATCAACTTTTTAATCAAACTACGCTGTTATTCTGAAGAATGTCTTGAACGTCACATTTTCCTCAGGCTTTCAAAGAGAAAAGCATGTTCAATAGGTACTGGCTTCATCCTTAAACAGGGACACCTGATTCACACCTGTCTGTTATACAAAACTGACGAACTCACTGACTGAATGCCACACTACTATTATTGTGAACACCCCCTTTTCTACTTTTTTTTTTTACTAATAGCCCAATTTCATAGCCTTAAGAGTGTGCATATCATGAATGTTTGGTCTTGTTGGATTTGTGAGAATCTACTGAATCTACTGGTACCTTGTTTCCCATGTAACAATAAGAAATATACTCAAAACCTGGATTAATCTTTTTAGTCACATAGCACTATTATTATTCTGAACACTACTGTACATTTACTCATACTGCACTTTGGCCTGCACAAAATAGATGGTGAATTAAATCAACAACCCAACCCGTGCAGCTCAGGCTCCTCATGAGCTCATGCAGGCCATAAAAGCATCTGCTTGTAGGAAATGTCTCAACTTGTTCAGCGTGATAAGATGTAGCAGTAATGGAAAGATCACACAGTGCATTACAGGTGTGCAGCATTGTGTCTCATTGTGAAACAACACATAACACCTCTTTAGTGTTGCTGCTGACAGAATGTGGAGAACAAGGCCAACCCCTACAAGAAACAAAACAAAAAAGCAGCAGGTCTACAAGCCCGTGGACAAACACAGTCGTCTACACTCTGGATCCCCTCTTTCACCTTTGCGTCTGCACACTGTAAGCAATCTACTTTTCCCTTCCATTTCATTTCATTAGAGCTGACAAATGACACAGCACCAGTGGCAGATAAGATAGCAAACAGTGTAAGATAGGCCTGCTCTGCTGGATAAATACGCGTCAGGACCATCTACAAAGCTTTGAAATAGCTTCAATGCTTGTATTTGCAACAGGGTCGGGTTGGAAGCATGCTAATGAGAGATTATGCATTACGCTTCAAATGTGTGCACAATACTCATGTAATAAGCACCACCAGAAGCTAAAAAGAGGAGCCTGGTTCTGCAAACGACTATGTGACCTGAAATAGATTTGACGGAGATGGGCTAACTGGTGGGATGACAGCTTGCCTGCACACTTCCTCTGGCACCTCATCTAAGACAAAACTGCTGAAGACAAGGTTAAATCACAGCATGCAGACACTATCCCATCTGGCTGTGGGAACACTGTGGCTCTGCCAATGAAAATGTCACGCAGCCCGACAGCAGGTCCCAATGGGGCAATACACAAAACAAAGGACAATACTGGAGGCCAGTAAGAAAGTCATAACCTCTGGTCATTTACAATCTAAATCCCTGCACAAACCAATATGGTTTCAATTTTGTTCCAGCCCTTTATCAACGATGTCACCTTTCTGTCACAAGGTCCCGAAGCAGTGCTGCAGAGCATGGAATTGCAGTAGTAGGTCACAGTTGTCAGCAGTGTCTTTTGCCAGAAATCTACATTATCTTTACACGTGCTCCAGCATGCATGTCAGCTTGCAAGGTCACTGAGCACTGAAGGCACAGCTATCCCAAATATTAATGAATCCTACCCCAAGCCATTCGCCTTGGTGAAGAATAAATACACAGACATTAAATATTTTGCTGGCTAATTTTGGAGAACCTCTACAAATAAATTACAGCACTCACAGAGTGCTCACTTTTTAAATAGCTTTTAAACACTGTGTAATTATATTTTATTCTGTGGCTTGTGCTTACCAAGTGTGTTTTTTTTTCCTTGGGATGCATTCTGAGTGCTGTAGTTTATTTATAGCTTCAATTGACCATGTTGATGCACTGATTCTAACAGTATGCTTAAATGTTTCTACACCTAGTACTTCTCCACTTAGCATTCCAACCAACCAACCAAAAAACACTTGCCTTTAATATAAACTCATCTTTAGTAGAAAAAAAAAACTACCCATTAAATGCAGATGGCCATCATTTAAGTTTTGAAAAAGAACCCAAATCTTACAGACATAGCACAGAACTAAGGAAGAGCTGCATGACTGTGCTAAAACTAATATTCTTGTGCTGTTTCCTAATAGTGGGGAGATATTTTTTGTAGGTTTCTTTTTATTTTGCATTTCATTGTTTCACATTGACTTAGAATAACTAATGGCATGACTGTTTAGGCACCGACGACTGGGTGAAGGTATGCACCTCTAAAGCTGGTTTCTGCTCCGCCAATGAAGACAGAGAAGAAGTTTATTTTTATTTATATTATTTTATTTATTAAGTTTTAGGTTTATTTTATATATATTAGGTTTATTGGCCACACAAACTGTAATATGGACCAAATCCAGATCAAACTTTGTCAGTCAATAAAGGATACCATCCTACATAACACTCTTAAATATACCAGAAATGTGATCAGAGTAACAAACTTTTGAAAATTCATTCAATGATAAAGATAGGGATTTTTCCAATTTTCCAAGATTTTTCCCAACTTTAACGTTTGACCTCTGACCTTATAAATTAAGATTCATATCAGGATATGAATCTTCAGTAAAAATATCATAATGATATATGAAAAATTGTGAGCTCCAGGCTGTTCACAAACAAACAGACAAAAACAAACAGTGGTGAAAACATAACCCCCACAAACTTGTTGGTGAAGGTAATAATCACAGTACAGCATGTAGATGGACTTAAAGGATTCCACTGATAATTCTGTCATCTCACACTCAACCTTATCAGTGACCTAAGGTGACGACAGGATGTCTTTGGCACTACATCTAATTAAAGAATCCTTGGGTACCACTGGAATGACAAATGGCTACTGAGACGTCAGATGAGGAGTATCACTTTCGTAATGAGGGAATGTCAGCCTGGGCATTTTAATAATGTGGCACGTTTCTCTCAACATGATCCAGCATGCATGTGACTCAATGTGGAGCGTCCCAGGAACTGAATAAGGCGAAGGGAACGCCCATGTTTTACCTAGCTACCACAGATAGATGGCTACTGTTGAGAAGTGCAGATGCACTGGTTGTCTGTCTGGGTGACTGCCAAACAAAACTCAGGGCAGTTCCCTCGTGTGGTGGATGCAGCAACAAATGGCACCAGCACATGCTCCCTGCCTTGCTCTTTCAATCAACATATCTCATGCATATGCGCATATGCAATGACTCTCAAAGTGTGGAGTGAGCAATTCTCACTGGATACAAATGCTGCACTCCAGTGGTAACAGATCAGGAAGAAATGCAGTGTAAACAAAAAATACTTTGATGTGTATCTAAAGGCCAAACAACTCAAGACATGAAGAAATTAATGGAGAAATATCCATTAATGATGACTATTGATGTCCTTACGCAAAAAGAAACTGCAAGAAAAATATTAATTCACCATGTGAATAACTCAAATCTTCTCAACAAAAATAAAATGTTCCCAGTAGTTTCTTGAACCCCACACCAAATCCCTTGAACTTCAGACAATGAAGACTGACTAAAAATTTAGCCTTGAACTTTTTAGAATTTTGGCAAGGCTGGTTATGACAATAATAATTCTAATTAGCACTTTCAAACAAATATCACAAAGTGTTTCACATCACAAAATCAATAAATAGTTATTAGAATAATTAGAAGCAGCATTCAACAAAACAGCATATAAATTGGAATACAACTGAAACAATATTTACAGCATAGCCAGATCTATATACATAGGACCACAACATAATGAATATGAAAGTTAATTCATGCAAACACACCCATTACTGTAAAGAGATCACTCTCATCACTCATCTTCAACCACTTATCCAGGATCTGGTCGTGGGGGCAACAGCTCTAGCAGGGGACCCTAGACTTCCCTTTCCCATGCCACATTGACCACCTCTGACTAGGGGATCCTGAGGTGCTCCCAGGCCAGTGTGGAGATCCAATCTCTCCACCTAGTCCTGGGTCTTCCCTGAGGTCTCCTCCTAGATGGACGTGCCTGGAACACCTACCTTGGGAGGCACCCAGGGGACATCCTTACCAGATGCCCGAACCACCTCAGCTGGCTCCTTTCAACACGAAGGAGCAGCGGCTCTACTCCAAGCTCCAGCTCCAGCTCCCTTTTCATCCCAACAATATGGTAGAGTGAATGCAACACCGCCTCTGCTGTGCCGATTCTTCGGCCAATCTCACGCACTATTTTCCCCTCGCTCGTGAACAAGACCCCGAGATACTTGAACTCCTTCACTTGGGACAAGACCGTATTCCCTACCTGTAGTAGGCAATCCATCAGCTTCCTGCTGAGAACCACGGATTCAGATTTAGAGGTGTTGATCCTCATCCCAGCCGCTTCACACTCGGCTGCAAACCGATCCTGTGAGTGTTGGAGGTCACCAGTCAATGAAGCCAACAGGACCGCATCATCTTCAAAAAGCAGCGATGAGACCTTGAGGCCACCAAACTGGAAACCCTCCTCCCCCGACTAATCAATCAATCAATTTTTTTATATAGCGCCAAATCACAACAAACAGTTGCCCCAAGGCGCTTTATATTGTAAGGCAAGGCCATACAATAATTATGTAAAACCCCAACGGTCAAAAACGACCCCCTGTGAGCAAGCACTTGGCTACAGTGGGAAGGAAAAACTCCCTTTTACAGGAAGAACCTCCAGCAGAACCAGGCTCAGGGAGGGGCAGTCTTCTGCTGGGACTGGTTGGGGCTGAGGGAGAGAACCAGGAAAAAGACATGCTGTGGAGGGGAGCAGAGATCGATCACTAATGATTAAATGCAGAGTGGTGCATACAGAGCAAAAAGAGAAAGAAACAGTGCATCATGGGAACCCCCAGCAGTCTATATCTATAGCAGCATAACTAAGGGATGGTTCAGGGTCACCTGATCCAGCCCTAACTATAAGCTTTAGCAAAAAGGAAAGTTTTAAGCCTAATCTTAAAGTAGAGAGGGTGTCTGTCTCCCTGATCTGAATTGGGAGCTGGTTCCACAGGAGAGGAGCCTGAAAGCTGAAGGCTCTGCCTCCCATTCTACTCTTACAAACCCTAGGAACTACAAGTAAGCCTGCAGTCTGAGAGCGAAGCGCTCTATTGGGGTGATATGGTACTACGAGGTCCCTAAGATAAGATGGGACCTGATTATTCAAAACCTTATAAGTAAGAAGAAGAATTTTAAATTCTATTCTAGAATTAACAGGAAGCCAATGAAGAGAGGCCAATATGGGTGAGATATGCTCTCTCCTTCTAGTCCCCGTATTACTCTAGCTGCAGCATTTTGAATTAACTGAAGGCTTTTTAGGGAACTTTTAGGACAACCTGATAATAATGAATTACAATAGTCCAGCCTAGAGGAAATAAATGCATGAATTAGTTTTTCAGCATCACTCTGAGACAAGACCTTTCTGATTTTAGAGATATTGCGTAAATGCAAAAAAGCAGTCCTACATATTTGTTTAATATGCGCTTTGAATGACATATCCTGATCAAAAAATGACTCCAAGATTTCTCACAGTATTACTAGAGGTCAGGGTAATGCCATCCAGAGTAAGGATCTGGTTAGACACCATGTTTCTAAGATTTGTGGGGCCAAGTACAATAACTTCAGTTTTATCTGAGTTTAAAAGCAGGAAATTAGAGGTCATCCATGTCTTTATGTCTGTAAGACAATCCTGCAGTTTACCTAATTGGTGTGTGTCCTCTGGCTTCATGGATAGATAAAGCTGGGTATCATCTGCGTAACAATGAAAATTTAAGCAATACCGTCTAATAATACTGCCTAAGGGAAGCATGTATAAAGTGAATAAAATTGGTCCTAGCACAGAACCTTGTGGAACTCCATAATTAACTTTAGTCTGTGAAGAAGATTCCCCATTACATGAACAAATTGTAATCTATTAGACAAATATGATTCAAACCACCGCAGCACAGTGCCTTTAATACCTATGGCATGCTCTAATCTCTGTAATAACATTTTATGGTCAACAATATCAAAAGCAGCACTGAGGTCTAACAGAACAAGCACAGAGATGAGTCCACTGTCCGAGGCCATAAGAAGATCATTTGTAACCTTCACTAATGCTGTTTCTGTACTATGATGAATTCTAAAACCTGACTGAAACTCTTCAAATAGACCATTCCTCTGCAGATGATCAGTTAGCTGTTTTACAACTACCCTTTCAAGAATTTTTGAGAGAAAAGGAAGGTTGGAGATTGGCCTATAATTAGCTAAGATAGCTGGGTCAAGTGATGGCTTTTTAAGTAATGGTTTAATTACTGCCACCTTAAGAGTCTGTGGTACATAGCCAACTAACAAAGATAGATTGATCATATTTAAGATCAAAGCATTAAATAATGGTAGGGCTTCCTTGAGCAGCCTGGTAGGAATGGGGTCTAATAAACATGTTGATGGTTTGGATGAAGTAACTAATGAAAATAACTCAGACAGAACAATCGGAGAGAAAGAGTCTAACCAAATACCGGCATCACTGAAAGCAGCCAAAGATAACGATACGTCTTTGGGATGGTTATGAGTAATTTTTTCTCTAATAGTTAAACTTTTGTTAGCAAAGAAAGTCATGAAGTCATTACTAGTTAAAGTTAATGGAATACTCAGCTCAATAGAGCTCTGACTCTTTGTCAGCCTGGCTACAGTGCTGAAAAGAAACCTGGGGTTGTTCTTATTTTCTTCAATTAGTGATGAGTAGAAAGATGTCCTAGCTTTACGGAGGGCTTTTTTATAGAGCAACAGACTTTTTCCAGGCTAAGTGAAGATCTTCTAAATTAGTGAGACGCCATTTCCTCTCCAACTTACGGGTTATCTGCTTTAAGCTACGAGTTTGTGAGTTATACCACGGAGTCAGGCACTTCTGATTTAAAGCTCTCTTTTTTAGACGAGCTACAGCATCCAAAGTTGTCTTCAATGAGGATGTAAAACTACTGACGAGATACTCTATCTCACTTACAGAGTTTAGGTAGCTAGTCTGCACTGTGTTGGTATATTGCATTAGAGAACATAAAGAAGGAATCATATCCTTAAACCTAGTTACAGCGCTTTCTGAAAGACTTCTAGTGTAATGAAACTTATTCCCCACTGCTGGGTAGTCCATCAGAGTAAATGTAAATGTTATTAAGAAATGATCAGACAGAAGGGAGTTTTCAGGGAATACTGTTAAGTCTTCTATTTCCATACCATAAGTCAGAACAAGATCTAAGATATGATTAAAGTGGTGGGTGGACTCATTACTTTTTGAGCAAAGCCAATAGAGTCTAATAATAGATTAAATGCAGTGTTGAGGCTGTCATTCTCAGCATCTGTGTGGATGTTAAAATCGCCCACTATAATTATCTTATCTGAGCTAAGCACTAAGTCAGACAAAAGGTCTGAAAATTCACAGAGAAACTCACAGTAACGACCAGGTGGACGATAGATAATAACAAATAAAACTGGTTTTTTGGGACTTCCAATTTGGATGGACAAGACTAAGAGTCAAGCTTTCAAATGAATTAAAGCTCTGTCTGGGTTTTTGATTAATGAATAAGCTGGAATGGAAGATTGCTGCTAATCCTCCGCCTCGGCCCGTGCTACGAGCATTCTGACAGTTAGTGTGACTCGGGGGTGTTGACTCATTTAAACTAACATATTCATCCTGCTGTAACCAGGTTTCTGTAAGGCAGAATAAATCAATATGTTGATCAATTATTATATCATTTACCAACAGGGACTTAGAAGAGAGAGACCTAATGTTTAATAGACCACATTTAACTGTTTTAGTCTGTGGTGCAGTTGAAGGTGCTATATTATTTTTTCTTTTTGAATTGTTATGCTTAAATAGATTTTTGCTGGTTATTGGTAGTCTGGGAGCAGGCACCGTCTCTACGGGGATGGGGTAATGAGGGGATGGCAGGGGGAGAGAAGCTGCAGAGAGGTGTGTAAGACTACAACTCTGCTTCCTGGTCCCAACCCTGGATAGTCACGGTTTGGAGGATTTAAGAAAATTGGCCAGATTTCTAGAAATGAGAGCTGCTCCATCCAAAGTGGGATGGATGCCGTCTCTCCTAACAAGACCAGGTTTTCCCCAGAAGCTTTGCCAATTATCTATGAAGCCCACCTCATTTTGGACACCACTCAGACAGCCAGCAATTCAAGGAGAACATGCGGCTAAACATGTCATTCCCGGTCTGATTGGGGAGGGGCCCAGAGAAAACTACAGAGTCCGACATTGTTTTTGCAAAGTTACACACCGATTTAATGTTAATTTTAGTGACCTCCGACTGGCGTAACCGGGTGTCATTACTGCCGACGTGAATTACAATCTTACCAAATTTACGCTTAGCCTTAGCCAGCAGTTTCAAATTTCCTTCAATGTCGCCTGCTCTGGCCCCTGGAAGACAATTGACTATGGTTGCTGGTGTCGCTAACTTCACATTTCGCAAAACAGAGTCGCCAATAACCAGAGTTTGATCCTCGGCGGGTGTGTCGTCGAGTGGGGAAAAACGGTTAGAGATGTGAATGGGTTGGCGGTGTACACGGGGCTTCTGTTTAGGGCTACGCTTCCTCCTCACAGTCACCCAGTCAGCCTGCTTTCCCGGCTGCTCGGGATCTGCCAGGGGGTAACTAACGGCGGCTAAGCTACCTTGGTCCGCACCGACTACAGGGGCCTGGCTAGCTGTAGAATTTTCCACGGTGCGGAGCCAAGTCTCCAATTCGCCCAGCCTGGCCTCCAAAGCTACGAATAAGCTACACTTATTACAAGTACCGTTACTGCTAAAGGAGGCCGAGGAATAACTAAACATTTCACACCCAAAGCAGAAAAGTGCGGGAGAGACAGGAGAAGCCGCCATGCTAAATCGGCTAAGAGCTAGTAGCTACGCTAAGCTAGCGGATTCCTAAAAACATGCAAAGTGAATAATGTGTAAATAATTTAGAGGTGATTCAGCAGAAGGAGTGCTTTAGTTAAGGCACGTAAAGATTACACTGGGAAACAAATCGTAATCTAGATAACTAGATCAATCTAACTGCGCAGATTAAACAGCTAACAGATACAGAAAAACACCGCTGTGCTCCGGAACAGGAAGTGATACAATACCGCAGTGAGAGCCAACCACCAGTAGAGGCAAGCAAGAGACTACGCCTCGATATCCTGTCCACGAATATTACAAACAGGATGGGTGTCAAGGCGCAGCCCTGACAGAGGCCAACCCCCACCAGAAACGAGTCCACCAGGAAAATTGATGAAATCCTCCATCAGCATCCAGCCCTGCCCCTACTATAGAGGGCGCACTGGTCTGATGCAGGAGTTCCTCAAAGTGTTCCTTCCAGCGCCGGATTATATCCTCAGTTGAGGTCAAGAGAGTCCCATCCTTACTGCAGACAGCTTGGATGGTTCCCCATTTTACCCTCCTGAGGTGCCTCACAGTCTGCCAGAAGCACCTTGGTGCTGACCGACAGTCCTTCTCCATGGTTGCTCTCAACTCCTCCCACACTCGCTGCTTTGCCTCCCCCACAACAGAGGCTGCTACACTTTGGGCCTGTGGGTACCTTGCAACTATCTCCTAAGTCCTCCAAGATAACATATCCCAGAAGGGCCCCTTCTTCAGTCGGGCGGTTTCCCTGACCACCAGTGTCCACCACGGTGTTTGAGGGTTGCCGTCCCTTGAGGCACCTAAGACCTTCAGGCCACAGCTTCCCGCTGCAGCTTTAGAATTGGAAGCTTTGAACATTGCCCATTCTGGTTCAATGCCCCAACCTCCACAGGGATGCAAGAAAAGCTCCCCCGGAGGTGTGAGTTGAAGATCTGTCGAACAGTGGGCTCCTCTAAACATTCTCAGTTCACCTGCACTATCTGTTTGGGCTTACCAGGTCTGTCCAAAGTCCTCCCCCATCCTCTGATCCAACTCACCAACAGATGGTGATCAGTTGACAGCTCTGCCCCTCTCTTCACCCGAGTATCCAGAACATGCGGCCTCAGATCAGAACCTTGGGGTAATTTTTGATCCTACGTTGTTCCTTTGGCCTCCACATTAGAAATATTATGAGAACTGCTTTCTTCCAGCTGCGAAATATAGCGAAGATTCGTCCCATCCTGTCTATGGCTGATGCTGAGACAATGTTCTATTTTCTGGTTTACCGCAGTCTAGCATTAGGGCTCTCCAATTGGTTCAAAATGCTGCAGCCAGACTTTTGACACAAAGCAGAAAGTTTGACCACATTACAGCCATTTTGGCATCCCTTCACTGGCTTCCTGTCCCAGTGAGATCACATTTTAAGGTTCTGCTACTAATCTATAAAATTGTTCACGGACTGGCACCTCCCTACCTAGCTGACCTAATTAAATCTTATGTACCGACCCAAGCTTTGCGTTCTCAGGGTGCAGGACTACGTTGTGTCCCTAGGGTGAATAAGAAGTCTGCGCGTCACAGAGCTTTTTCTTATCATGCCCCTGTTCTATGGAATGATCCCCATGCGTCAATAAAACAGTCAGATTCTGTGGAGACTTTCAAGTCCAGACTTAAGACGCACTTCTTTTCCTTTTTGTATGGCTAGCATACTGGTACAGTTTTGTTTTATGCTTTTTACTCTTTTAATTCATTTTATTAGGAAACGGAGCATGCTGCGGCCTCAACTTTACCTAAATTCTGGGTCTTTCAGTGAAGCTTAGGGCTAGTGGCCGGCGATCACCTTAGTATTTCTTCTGTTTTTCTTGTTGATTAATGCTGGCAAATTATACAGTATTTCTTGTCTTTCTGATGCCTGATTCTGTTTTTTCTCTCTGTTTAAGGTGCAGCTCCATCCAGAGATGGGAGTTGTATTTGTGTTGGTGACCCTCCTGTCCTGTGCACCAACAGCATTTCTTGTATATTCGTCCGTGAATTATTCTGTGAGTTGTTCTGTAATTTATGTCTGTAGCATAGCCCAAGCAGAGGGTCACCCCTTTGAGTCTGGTCTACTTGAGGTTTCTTCCTCAGAGGGAGTTTTTCCTTACCACTGTTGCTCTGGGGGTTAGTAAGGTTAGACCTGACCTGTGTGAAGCACCTTGAGGCAACTCTGTTGTGATTTGGCGCTATATAAATGAAAATAAATAGAAATTGAAATTGATAAGATCACAAAAATCGATCATCGATCTTCGGCCTAGGGTGCGCTGGTAAAATGTACACTTATGAGTATCCTTATGTTCGAACATGGTGTTTGTTATGGACAGTCTGTGACTAGCACAGATGTCCAATAACAAACGACCATTCGGGTTTAGATCGGGGAGGCCGTTTCTACCAATCACACCTCTCCAGGTGTCTCTGTCATTGACCACGGGTGCGTTGAAGTCCCCTAGCAGAACAATGAAGCTCCCCCACCGGAGTCCCATACAGGACTCCATTCAGAAACTCCAACAAGGCCGAATATTCCAAACTGCTGTTCGGTGGATACGCACAAACAACAGTCAGAGTTTCCCCTCACCCCCTGCTACCCGAAGGCAGAGGAAGGTGACCCTCTCATCTACCAGGGTAAACTCCAACATAGCGGCGCTCAGCCAGGGACTTGTGAGTATCCCCACACCCATCCAGCGCATCACACCCTGGGCAACTCCAGAGAAGAATAAGGGACAACCCCTATCAAGGAGAGTGGTTCTAGAGCCGAGGCTCTGCGTGGAGGTGAGGTCCACCAGATCGACAACCCCAATTCCAATGAAGTTGGGATGTTGTGTGAAATGTAAAAAAAATACAATACAATGATTTGCAAATCCTCTTCAACCTATATTCAACAGGTTCCAATAACTGTCATAAATTAATATCCATCTATCGCTCGTTCAGCATCTCACCATGTCATTTAGGACCTTCAGACTTTTTTTTTTAGCAAATGCTTCAGGGGAGCATTAGCATGGCTAAAACCTTTCAACTTCTGGAGGGGCTCCACTCCCCAGACCACCCTAATTACAGCCCTCCTAACCCCCTGCCACTTTAAGCATTTTTTTTCATGTAGATGTAAGTCAGTCAAACATTTTTCTTCTTCTACTAAGGTGAAAATGAGATTTCTCTGTTGGGTATCTGGGCTTATTCTCCTGGACAGAGTGAGAAGCTCAACTATCTGGGAGGGACTCTGAGTAGAGCCGCTGCTTCTTCACATTGAAAGGAGATAGCTGATGTGGTTCAGGCATCTGGAGAGGATGCCCCCTGGTTATCTCTCTAGGGAGGTCCTTCCAGGCACATTGAGCTGGGAGGAAGCACTAGGAAAGTCCCAGGACACACTCGAGGGATATTTCCCCGCTGGCTTGGGAACCCTTCAGGATCTCCTTGTAAGAGTTACAGGGCTTGGCCAATGATAGGGAAGTGTGGGGCAAGCTGCTTGATCTGCTGCCACTGCAACCCAGACAAGCATCAGAAAATGAATGAATGAATTAGGCCTCATCAGATATTTTGCAGAGGTCACAAATTCTGTTTGACACTGGGAGCAGGAAGATTGTTCTTTCTCAGGTTATATTAATCTTGTGTAAATACAACCGTCTGTGGAGTTTTACGGTGTCTAACTCAAGCATGAATGCACGTAAAAAGTGACCTATTTTGTTGCTCAGAAAATAGTCCGTGGCTCTGTATGTGTTTTTGAATGTATGACAGGTTGACGGATCACATGTGGATCTCAAGCAGTACATACAGCCAAATATCAGTACCACAATGCTGTACATCTCTTTTAACTTTTCTCCTCCTCATGATTAGTGAGAGCAAAAATTTTCCAACACACCACAAGCTCTCCACACCTCCAAGAAAATGAAACTACATTTTCTACCATGAACGGGATGCTGAAATATTTTCCGTCCAAGATTGTGTGACGATGTTGAAACTGTGAGTCCAACGCAAGATCTATGTCCAAGTCTAACCAACACATACAGACACGTGCATATGCTGTGAAATTTGTCTAAAACAGACGATGAGTCTCCTGTGTCGTCTGAACAGACATATCCAGGGTTCCTGACACACCAGGGATGTTTTATGTCAGGAAATAAGTTTTAACTACTGTCATGCTGATGATTGTGGTAGGTGGCTTAATGCCTTTAAACCCAAGAATGTCCTTTTGAGTTCCTCTGGCAAGTGGCAACTAAAACATACTGATGAAGAAATCCTTCATCCATGAGTCATTTACAACTCAGTGACATCATTGTACTTAACTCTACAAAGTGAATATTAAAATTTAAGCCACGAGAAATGAACTGCTTTTTATTATGTAATGCGATCTTACTACCTGATTGTTTTCTTATGTTGTATTCTGGCAAAACCAAGCCAAGTTTCCACCCTGGTGGACAATTAAAATTTAAAGTATGCTAACTTTTCTGCCCTGAGCAAGGTCCTTAATCTCCCAAATGCTCTTTGTGTGCAGCTGAACGCCTTACTTGGTATGTTGTCATCAGTGTGTGGGTGTGCCTATGAATGGGTGAATACGAGGCTTCCTTGCAGAGTGATTCATGCATCTGATGGATGAAAAGGCATCTTCAAAATGCAGTTTATTCTATGCAATAATTTCATGTACCGTATCATTTTTGGACTATTTTTGTACTTGTAGTTTGACAAGTTGTGTTGTATGGGGTTGCAAGGATTTTTTTCTCCCAACAACTCTATTATAAATGTTTGACAAGACAATGTTGTACTTGCAACAAAAGGCAACAATGATTACTGTCTGTGAAGCAGGGGAGGAATCACAACAAGCATAATATATTATCATAAACTGTCAGTTAAATCAGTGAGCTCAAATAGCACAGTTGTGGAGACTTGCTACATATAGCAAAGTCATTTTTCAGCTTAAGTTAATTAAAACCCAAAATACGTTAACAGGCTGTCAAGATTATAGCCTTACATCTGAGAATATTTCAGACAAGATTTTCCAAGTTACCACTTAAGAATCAACTCACTTTTCTCCTTGCAGCTTGTTGGTTTTTACAATCAAATCTTGAGTTTGTTCCTTGGCAGCCTGTTGAAGAAAAACTAGACTCATTATTTACAGCCATAAAAGACACACACAAAAAACAAGGTATCTACAACAAGTAAGCTCACATAATGATGCCCTCTGTCAGACTAGTTGTTTTTGCATGTCTGTCGTAAAACCTTTGTGATAAATTTTCCAGGTTATAAATTGTACCAGAGTATTAGTTGCATCTGTCCAAAAACGCATCATGAAGAGCAACATATATATATACATATATATATACACACATATATATACATATATATATACACACATATATATACATATATATATATATATATATATATATATATATATATATATATATATATATATATATATATATATATATATACACACACACACACACACACACACACACACACACACACACACACACACACACACACACACACACACACACACACCACACACACACACACACACACACACACACTATATATACGAGGTCTGTTAGAAAAGTATCGGACCTTTTTATTTTTTGCAAAAACCTGATGGATTTGAATCACGTGTGCTTGCATGAGCAAACCTTGAACCTTCGTGCACATGCGTGAACTTTTTCACGCCTGTCGATTGCATCATTTTCTGGTAAGCAGCCTTTGTGTGAGGACATGTGTAGTTCGCTCGGTGGATTTTCATTTCAAGGAAAAAGACAGAACGACTGGAGCAGCGCCGTATCAAATTTTGCCAGAAACTGGGCGACAGCCAGGTGGAAACCATTGGGAAGATTCAGACGGCTTTCGGTGACAATGCTTTGGGCATCACACAGATTAAGGAGCGGTACAACCGGTTTAAAGACGTCCGCACAACGGTGGAGAGCGTGCCATGCTCCGGTCGGCCATCAACATGCTGAAATGACCAGATAATTTCCAAAGTGAACGCTGTAGTGATGCGGGACCTTCGTGTGACTGTCCGAGAAATTGCGGAAGAGGTGGACATCAGCACTTTTTCGGTACATTCCACTGTGACAGAAGATTTGGTCATGAAAAGAGTGGCGGCGAAATTCATGCTGCTGCTAACGGCGGAGCAAAAGCGCCTCCGTGTTGAAGTCTCACAGGACATGCTGTGACATGCCCACCTCTTCCACAATTTCTCGGATAGTCACACGACTGAAAAATCACCGAAAGCCGTCTGAATCATCCGAATGGTTTCCACCTGGCTGTCGTCCAGTTTCTGGCAAAATTTGATGCGGCGCTGCTCCAGTCGTTCCGTCTTTTTCCTTGAAATGAAAATCTGTCGAGCGCACTGCACATGTCCTCACACAAAGGCTGCTTACCAGAAAACAATGCAATCAACAGGCGTGAAAAAGTTCACGCATGCGCACGAAGGTTCAAGGTTTGCTCATGCAAGCACACGTGATTCAACTCCATCAGGTTTTTGCAAAAAATAAAAAGGTCCAATACTTTTCTAACAGACCTCGTATACACATATACAACCCCTGGCAAAAATTATGGAATCACCGGCCTCGGAGGATGTTCATTCAGTTGTTTAATTTTGTAGAAAAAAAGCAGATCATAGACAAAACTAAAGTCATTTCAAATGGCAACTTTCTGGCTTTAAGAAACACTATAAGAAATCAGGAAAAAAAAAAATTGTGGCAGTCAGTAATGGGTACTTTTTTAGACCAAGCAGAGGGAAAAAAATACGGACTCACTCAATTCTGAGGAATAAATTATGGAATCACCCTGTAAATTTTCATCCCCAAAATTAACACCTGCATCAAATCAGATCTGCTCGTTAATCTGCATCTAAAAAGGAGTGATCACACCTTGGAGAGCTGTTGCACCAAGTGGACTGACATGAATCATGGCTCCAACACGAGAGATGTCAATTGAAACAAAGAGAGGATTATCAAACTCTTAAAAGAGGGTAAATCATCACGCAATGTTGCAAAAGATGTTGGTTGTTCACAGTCAGCTGTGTCTAAACTCTGGACCAAATACAAACAACATGGGAAGGTTGTTAAAGGCAAACACACTGGTAGACCAAGGAAGACATCAAAGCATCAAGACAGAAAACTTAAAGCAATATGTCTCAAAAATCTAAAATGCACAACAAAACAAATGAGGAACGAATGGGAGGAAACTGGAGTCAACGTCTGTGACCGAACTGTAAGAAACCGCCTAAAGGAAATGGGATTTACATACAGAAAAGCTAAACGAAAGCCATCATTAACACCTAAACAGAAAAAACAAGGTTACAATGGGCTAAGGAAAACCAATCGTGGACTGTGGATGACTGGAAGAAAGTCATATTCAGTGATGAATCTCGAATCTGCATTGAGCAAGGTGATGATGCTGGAACTTTTGTTTGGTGCCGTTCCAATGAGATTTATAAAGATGACTGCCTGAAGAGAACATGTAAATTTCCAGAGTCATTGATGATATGGGGCTGCATGTCAGGTAAAGGCACTGGGGAGATGGCTGTCATTACATCATCAATAAATGCTCAAGTTTACGTTGATATTTTGGACACTTTTCTTATCCCATCAACTGAAAGGATGCTTGGGGATGATGAAATCATTTTTCAAGATGATAATGCATCTTGCCATAGAGCAAAAACTGTGAAAACATTCCTTGCAAAAAGACACATAGGGTCAATGTCATGGCCTGCAAATAGTCCGGATCTTAATCCAATTGAAAATCTTTGGTGGAAGTTGAAGAAAATGGTCCATGACAAGGCTCCAACCTGCAAAGCTGATCTGGCAACAGCAATCAGAGAAAGTTGGAGGCAGATTGATGAAGAGTACTGTTTGTCACTCATTAAGTCCATGCCTCAGAGACTGCAAGCTGTTATAAAAGCCAGAGGTGGTGCAACAAAATACTAGTGATGTGTTGGAGCGTTCTTTTGTTTTTCATGATTCCATCATTTTTTCCTCAGAATTGAGTGAGTCCATATTTTTTTCCCTCTGCTTGGTCTAAAAAAGTAACCGTTACTGACTGCCATAATTTTTTTTTCTTGATTTCTTATAGTGTTTCTTAAAGCCAGAAAGTTGCCATTTGAAATGACTTTAGTTTTGTGTCATGTCTATGATCTGCTTTTTCTACAAAATTAAACAACTGAATGAATGTCCTCCGAGGCCAGTGATTCCATAATTTTTTGCCAGGGGTTGTACACATATATATATATATATATATATATATATATATATATATATATATATATATATATATATATATATATATATATATATATATATATATATATATATATATATATATATATATATCACAAGTGTGAGGAGGCTAATTATTTAAATCACACTGTATTTTGACAAACATATTCATCTTTACTTTTGTTACAGTGTTGATACAAAGTGGTACCACATTGTCATCCACAGAGGCTTATTCTCAAGCAATGTGCCAATGAGACATACAGTACCTTTAATCTACTCGTCATTTCTTCACAGCACATACTCATTGCCTGAACATCCTCGTGAACACTTTCAAGTTCCTGTCAAGAAACCAAAACCATTACTTCCTGGAAAAGCCAAAACAAAAATGAGTTTTAATATTAGTATTGGGCTACAATTTATTAGACCAGTAGATGTCAGTATGATGATCAGCTGCTGTGGTGACACATAACAAAGCAGATAAGAACAAGACTTTAGTTTGACTCTTCCAAAATGATGAAGCTTTGAGCGGATGATACACCAAATGACTTTTATGACAGACACCATTTAATTTTTTTATACCCAACAACGCTCTGTGATGTTTTCTTTTGGTTAGTTTTTTACCAACAATAACATTGCATCACGGCGAACTGCCCCCAATTCAACGCAAACAAAGCAATGCTTCATAACACATTTTTTTAAACTTAATGAGGACAAGACAGAGGTTATGTTGTTTGGAAGTACCCTCATTGACTTGGGACCTCTTAAGGATTTTGTACGTCCCAAGGTCACCAGCCTTGGCGTCACGATAGACAGCGATTTTAAATTTGATAAACAAATCAATGGTGTTTTGAAATCGTGCTTTTATCATCTTCGTCTTTTATCAAAGGTAAAACTGTTTTTATCTTTCAACCTTTTTGAACAAGTTGTGCACTCTTTTATTTCAAGTCGTCTGGACTACTGTAACGCACTTTATTTCAGCATTAGCCAACGGGCTCTTTCCCGTTTGTAGTTAGTCCAGAACGCTGCAGCGTGACTTTTAACAGGAGCCTGGAAGCGTGATCACATAACCCCAATTCTTGCATCTTTGCACTGGCTTCCTATTAATTTTAGAATTGATTTTAAGATTTTATTGTTTGTTTTTAAAGCTTTGAATGGAATGGCCCCTCAATACATCACTGACCTCCTACAAATTTACTCTCCAGCGCGTGCTCTGAGGTCTGAGGGCCATTTCCAGCTCGTGGTACCCAAGACGAGACTTAAAACCAGGGGGGACAGGGCTTTCTCTGTGGCTGGCCCCAGACTTTGGAACGCTCTGCCCCTCCATGTCCGAACAGCCCCCACAGTGGAGTGTTTTAAGTCTCGTCTGAAGACCCACTTTTATTCTCTGGTTTTTAACAATGAGTGAGTTGTGTTTTATTGGTTTTGTTTTTATTTTGGTAGATTTTATTGGTTTTATCTTTTGTATGCTGTATGTATTTATTTATTTATCTTGCACATTTTAGTTAATTTTATTGTTAATTTTCTTATTTTTAATTTTTGACTACTGGGGTTTTATCTATCGTGATTCTATTGTATGTGCAGCACTTTGGAACATTTTTGTTGTTAAATGTGCTATATAAATAAAGTGGATTGGATTTGCAATCAACTAATGTCCACTTCTGTGATTGTTAAAGCCCGTTTTTGCAGTACCAGAAGTTTTTACATGCTTAAAAATGCATCCTCGATACTGACAATACTATTAACAGAGTAGAAAACTTGTATCGTCACATTTTTAGAATTTTAGTATCGACTTGATAATAGGGCTGCCACAAACGATTATTTTGATATCGACTAGCCACCGATTATTTTTGCGATTAGTCGACTAATCGGATCATACGTAAATCGCGGCTTATCGTGCCAGCATACAGCTGTTCTTAAATAACAATCAGTTTCAAGCATGAAGTGTTTAAGGTATGTGCTAACTAAAAATAAAGACAATTAAGATGATAGTTCATTCAACTTTTACTTGGTAACAAAGTCGTTCATTGAAGAGGAAGGTATTTATTTAGCACTGTTACGTAGCATTATAAAATACTGGCCTTGTCACATTTCCTATTCAAACATGGCATCACTGTTATAACATTACAGGAAACACATGTGTGTGCTAAGGCTAATGAAATCCTCATCGTTAATGTTAATATTTCCAGCTAAGTAGCTCACTATAGACGTTAATGTTACTGGCTAACTAGGCAATTAGCTTAAAGAGACGACTGTCTCTCTTTGTCAGAATCAGTCACAATGTGTTTCCTTCTCAGATGCTCTTGCATCGCTATTGCACTGCTGTGGAAGGCAAGTTCTGCCTTGCAAATTTTGCATTGCACGTTTTTCCTCTTTAATTTGGTTAAAATGCTCCCGAACTTTTGAGCTTCGTTGCCGGCAAGCCATGATATTGCTGATCCGGACTACCACTACTACATGTGCATCAAGTGGACAGAAAGGCAGTGAAGATACAGCAGCAGTTTTTAGAGAAAAACAAAGCTTAAAAATTAATGATTACACTGATTATGAAATTAGTTGCAGACTATTTTGATAGTCGACGTAATCGTGACAGCCCTACTTGATACCAAAAGACCAGTTCTTGTGACATCTCAAGTCAAACATCCAAGCCTTCGCTTCCAACCATTTGTTACAATAATTTAATTTGAACTTGTCTGTACCTTTCTATTCAACAACGTCTTTGCAGGAAAACACTGCAAATCCCAAATGTTCAGTCCTACCAACACATATCTACTCTCCTCCGTGTAAAAAAGCTGTCATCTTAACAGAGGACACACCCTTTTACCCTTCAATGTTTCATCAATGTTCTCTCACCGTTTTCTTCATCTACAAATGTTTCACTGTTCCTTTTCTCATGTCAAACAGCCATTGTTTTGTGGAGTTTACTGGAACTTGGCAAGCAGTGTGTGTGCATTACTGCCACCAATTATTCGAGGAGCATGATTCACAAGGGTATCAAAATTAATTCAACGAGTTTTTGTGGAAACACAGTCAAATGACATACCTGAGTTTGTTACCTCCACCAACAAAGTTGGAGGAGGTTATGCTTTCACCCCCGTTTGTTTGTCTGTCTGTTTGTGAACAGCCTGGAGCCCACAATTCTTCATATATCATTACAGAATTTTTACTGAAGATTCATATCCTGACAGGCAAGAACTGATTCATTTTTCAAAGTCATATGTCAAAGGTCAAAGCCAGGAAAAATCACTATCTTTAACATTCAACAAATTTTCAAAAATTCATACCTCTGTCAAAAAAGATCAAATTTATTTCATATTTGACAGCGTTATGTAGGACGGTATGTTTTAATTGTCTGACAAAGCTTGATCTGGATTTGATCCAGATTACAGATTAGGTGGCCATTTAAATTTAACATTGAAAACCACAAAAAACTAATTTGGATAGATGCTTGGTTCTTGCTGAGGGTGAGCATGTTTAATCACTGTACAAGCACCACATTCTCAAGGTCGGCCATCCGGGCATTTAACCTCGAGGGGCGGGTTTTCTCTGTGAAAACATCACCAAACTCAATACAAATACATGTAATTTGGTCGCTTTTAAAATAGGTCAGACTCGTCAATAACGTCAATTTAATGTACAATGGTTCATTTCAGGTCAGCTTGGTGTATAAATCTCATCGTTCCAGGCAATGATAGCTGTCAGCTGGCTGATGGAAGCAAGTTAGAGACATTAAAAAACGGCTGATGTCAACAGAATAGGATACAGACTGAGTGTGTTTTCACCGAGCGGACAGTCACGGAACCACAAATTCTTGCCTTAAGATTGGCCACTTTGCCGAACTGATGTAGCATCAACCTTGAGAATAAGCTAACTGTTAGCCATTTATTATTGCCAAAGAAACAAATCCCACATGCAGCCTCCACCCACCCAAGTGAAAACAACACTGAAACCACTGAGATAAAGTATCTATGGGCGGGCTCTCAGCAGTTTTCCACAAGAAAAAACATGTTTCATAGATAAAGCGCTTAATTAATCACAAGATTCCTTAAATAGCATTAATGGAGCAATAATTAGTAAGTTGTTTGGTCTTCTTCCTTTCACAACGGGTCACCAGACATACATGTTGATTTGGCATAAATGAAAAGTTTGAAATAGCATATCTTTGTTTTTCTTTGGTTGTTGTTTTTTTTTTTTGTTTTTTTTTATTGCCAGTACGTGAAGATACTTAGTTAGCAGGCCAAGTGGTTAATGTGCTTGGTTTCAGTGCAGAAGGTTCTGGGTTCAAATCCCACCCCTGCCACATTTCTCCATGTAATGCGGAGTTGCGTCAGGAAGGGCATCCGGCGTAAAACCTATGCCAATTCAACATGCAGATCCACCTTGGATTTGCTGTGGCGACCCCGAGTGCAAACAAAGGAGCAGCCGAAGGGACTTACTTTACATGAAGATACTTAGTTATCTGGCAAATGTTCATGCATAACTGACCACAAGGCACAAGTGGCTGGTTGAAATTCATTTTGCACTTACAGTCATTAACACAAGCAAAGTCATCATTTACATACTACTGTCTTCATGGTGTTACCACCTGCTGCCATGTCTGCAATTCTTAGTAAACCCCCTGCAAAACGTTCACCAACCCAACATGCAAAAGTTTGGAAACCACACACAAATTGCCACTCATTATATGAAATCTTAGTAATCAGACCTGATGTGTTTTATTCGTAATATCTCTAATTAGGACTGTACTGTACTTGATGCAAAGCCTGTTATTAATCTAAAGGGAGTGTCTGATTGTTGTGAAATCTGAAACAGTAAACGCAATTTTTTTTAAACAGAAGGAGTTTTTCACATCTTTACCTCTATTACATCTTTGAAAATGCATGCAAACTCCTCATTGATCACTAGGCTTCGTCTCTCAATGTCACCACGAAGATTCCTCCTGGTCCGGAGACTGTTCTCAGTAAAAAACACAGACAGTGCCTTCAGAGCCTCCAGCATCTCCTGAAACAACATCCAGGATATTATTACATTATCTGCTCAGGATGAATTGACAACTTTGTATTACTTTTCCCCACAAACAATTGCCAGAATAAAACCATAAATCCTTTGGTGCGTGTGTTTTGTGATAAGAAATGAGAATCGGACAGAAACCAAAGGCATACCAACCAGTTCCACTCATTTATGCCTGTGGCGTTTCGGTCATAATGTAATTTTCCTAAAGCAGTCGAGTAATAAGAAGAATACTAAATCTTATTTCCGGATGTCTTTCAACACACAGTCAAGGTTACCTCACAAAATAAAACTATAACACACACAGCTGTAGCACACCAATAAAGACATGTAAAAAAGATAGCAGTAAAATTAGCATTTAAATAAACAGCTGCAATAAACATGTCCCAAGTATTGAGAGTTGGTAGAAAGACCCGACAAAGTGAGTTTTACCTGCAGGGACTGTTCTATTTCTGTGGTAGAATGACATAATGTTGACCCTGTTTTAAATCAGAATGCTCAACATAAACTGAAACATGTGCAACATTTTTTTTCCTCTTATACAATCACTCTAACCCACAAAAAGAACATTTCAATGAAATCATTGAGAGCCCAATATTGCCATGACATTCATGTGTACATAAAACATCTGACCATGACCGTGCATCCACAAAAACTGCTTCTGCACTCGACCCTTCAACAGATACTAAAAATAATAACTTCATAATAATAACTTCAATATTCAGTTATTAGCCAGATGTTTTGGTTCTTTCATTCAATCATTAATTGTTAACACATTGCAAAATAAGCCTGAAATTATTCTAAAATAAGATGAAATAATCCATTAATCAGTTAGAAAACCAGAAGTCAGAATTACATCACTGATATAATTTGGAGAATGGGTAAATTAATTATAATTTATGAGAATAATTTATAATTTATGTTGTAAAAAACAAAGCCCTCCTTTCATGTGTGAAAATTTTCAAATTTGAGAAAATGGTTTTATTCAGCAGCACGGTGGATTAGTGGTTAGCACTGTTGCCTCACAGCGAGAAGGTCGTGGGTTCAATTCCCGTGGCCCTTCTGTGTGGAGTTTGCATGTTCTCCCTGTGTTTGTGTGGGTTACCTCCGGGTGCTCCGGTTTCCTCCCACATCCAAGACATGCGGGTTAGGTGAATTGGAATCTTTAAAAAAAAAAATTGTCCGTAGGTGTGTGTGTGGGTGTGTCTGTGCTTGTTTGTCTGTTTGTGGCCCTGCGACAGACTGGCGTCCTGTCCTGGGTGTACCCCGCCTCACGCTCTATGACTGCTGGGATAGGTTCCAGCCCCCCGCGACCCTTAATTGGACTAAGCGGTAGAAGATGAAAGAATGAATGAATGGTTTTATTCAGTTTGACTTCATCAAACAGGATAGAATGGTTTTAAACTGCACTGAAACAGATTTTACAATACTTTTAAGCACTTTGAATGGGTTTCAAAAATCAGTATTGATAACTAATAACTTTTTAGAGACCAAATAGTATTTGAAGTAGTTTTAAACTACATTAAACTTGTTTTAACTCAGTTTGCAAGTTAATCGGCAGGAAGTGCTGGTGCTGTGTGCAAACTGGTTGTGTTTAGTGTGTTCATTGTTCTTGGGAGTTTGTTTTAGCCCATATAAGACATCAACCAGAGTGGCTGACCTTCCCTTTAAACTGCATTGTGCCAGGCACATGACGCTGTGGTATCAGGAAGCAGATGCATGAAAAAGGATTATGGTCTCATTAAAAGATTAACACCAACATTTTGGAGGCTGAAGTCTGCAGCAAGGTGAGTGCTCCCACCCTACCACCACACTGTCATGAGTGTTAAAAAAAAATCTGTACTTTAACTACTGCATTTATACATAATTTATCATCATTTCATTCAGTCCCTGGTGAGGCTCATCATTGCTAACATTGAAATAACTGACAATTTTTTTCTGAAACATTTGGCATGATAGATAATTTCCCAATGTTCAGAAGATACCATCATCACTTTTGGTAACTCATTACCTCTGCCAAGGAGGCTATGTTTTCGGTCACGTTTGTTTGTTTGTCTATCTGTCAGCAGGATAACTCAAAAAGTTTTGAACAGATTTTGATGATATTTTGTGGAGTGGTTGGAAATGACAAGAGGAATAAGTGATTAAATTTTAGTGGTGATCTGGATCACAATGCTAACGCGTTAGCATGTCTGCCATTTTCAATGTTAAAAGTTAGCATTAAGCAGTTGCAGCTGTCATCACGTTCGGGTGCATTTGTTTTCAAATTGTGATATTTCTTACATTTATTTTTGTTGAAATTTTGTGGAGTGGTTGGAAATGACAAGAGGAACAAGTGATTAAATTTGAAAAAATTGTAATATTTCTTAAATTTATTTTTGTTTATATATTAATAATCTAATGATTATTATATACAATTTTAGAGAAAGAGACAAAAAGAAATAGATCACTGTGCCAAGGAGGGAATCTATTTAGGGTCAGTGACCCTATGGCCTTGTTTAGAGAAGTGTTTCATAAATGTTCAAAAATTCATATATTTGCAGTTTAGTTGAATAATAAATTGAATTTTGTCTCTAATTTGTTTTTGTCTATAAGCACATGCAATATCAATATCAGTGCTCAGATGACAGTAGCTTCTGGGAAAGGTGCAAGTTGCAATAAACTGTGATGCCAAGCACTAAGGATACATGCTATCCAGTCACAGCAGATGAAACTTTTTTTTACTACTGAGCAAACATCATTGTTAGACTTTTTTAGGTGCAATGATTCCACGGCGTGTAGATGTTATGGCGTCAGTAACCCCATGGCCTTGGCGGAGGTTTGCACTCTCTGAGTGCTTCTAGTTATTGAATACCATACATATATTCTCTATATTCTATACCTGCTCACTCCAATTAAGGGTCACGGGGGGGCTAGAGCTCATCTCAGCAGTCATTGGGAGTGAAGCAGGGTATACCCTGGGCAGGACACCAGTCTATGGCAGGGCCACAAATGGACAGACAAACACATTCACACCGGCAAGCACACCTACAGTCAGTTTAAAGTTTCCAGTTCACGTAACCTGCATGTGTTTGGATGGAGGAGGAAGCAGGAGCAATCGGTGGGAACCCACGCAAGCATGGCATGCAAACTTCGCACAGAAAGGCCACAGGTGGGATATGATCCCATGACCTTCTTGTTGTGAAGCAACACCGCTGTCCATTAAGACACTGTGCTGCCTTATTGAATAACACAGAATATGATATTGAGAGCCTTGACTTTGTGTATGATGCTGTGATTTCCAAAATCAATCGATAACCTAACTACAACACTTAAAAGGGCGAAGAGATGGAATGCCTGGGTCTGCAATAGTCTGGCTCAAATTTAAAGTGAATTTTTAAAATTACATCTTGGACTTGGCTACCAGACATGTATTATGAAGTGAAGTGTGTGTCAAACCTTTAGAGACATGCACTTATCTCAGCAGTGATTTTAAAGTCTCTTGGCCTTCAGCCTTTCAGACTGAGAGACACCTTGGCATTGAAGTCGCTGGACAGGTGTGTCGTAATGCTGATACATTTACAGGAGAACAAAGGACCACATCTTTAAGGTGCTGGTGTTTCCTGTTTCACTGTATAGCTGTGAAATTTTGGCACTAATCAGTGACCTATGTTCTTTACAACCAGGTCTCTTCTGAGGATGCTTGAGTACCACTGGAATTATTTTGTGTCAAACACATGGTAACTCAGGAAAACACTGATGATGAGTATCACTTGCATGGTAAGGGAGCATCAGATACAACATTTTGGTCACGTGGCGCTACAATATTGTTATGATTCAGCACACACATGCATCAGTGTTGAGCAACTAGAAACTAGAAAAGGCCAGTGGAATGGCCACATTTCACCTGGCTATGGCAGAGAGGTGGAAATAGACCTTTTGTCTACCTGGGTGGCTGCCGCCATAGTGTGCCAGACACTGCAATGTGCAGCACCAATCCATAATCGCAGACCTGATAGTTGCTAGATTATACAATTAATCTGAAACATAACATAAACAAAAGATATATTTTGTACATGTAACAGATTAGATAATTATTAAACTAACTGTGAAATGCAGCTCTATTCCAAACCCGCTGTTTAATAATTGTGGTTTATTTTATCTACTTAAAAAAAATCATTATTAGTTTTTACTATTAATTATTATATTTCATATTTGTATTTTGAGAAAAATTATCTCTGGAAATACAGAGTCTAACAGTTTGATTAATCATCACACCTGGACACAACAGGCCTGTTTATCCTCAAATCTATTTTTCATTAAACAGCTGTAATACCTGTAAACAGAAAATACGCCTGAAAACGGTTTTATTGTTCAAGCAAAATGAAACATTTTCAGCAAAAAAAAAAAAAAAAAATCAACACTACCCTCGCAAAAGTGCTAAGTGCAGATTTTACTCACATCTCTGACCACATCCATGTTGGTTCACAGCAATAAACATAAAGTCTAAATTGTCATTAATGTGTTGTAGTGCACTCAGTTTATGATATTCACCCTACTGAGATATCCCTTGCACGCCAGAGAGTCACTGCAGTCTAAATAGGTGGCTTGCACTGACGTCACAGATTTCCCATGATCCTCTCTGATTCGCTAGTGTCCGCCATCTTTGATGTACAACAAGGTGGTGCCAACCGTTGAGCAAACCGCAATATGGTTTGGTGTATGCTGTCTTTTGAAGAGGACAAGGAGCTGCCGTGTTTGGGTGAGCCAGAGTTCTTGCTGCCACTGTAGTTCAGCGACTGTGGGCGAATGCTGTCCCATGGCAGATCAGCCACCATAGATGGCTTCTCAAACAATGGAGAAATGTCCCGAATATTCTTCACCTCCAGCGTCACCTCTCTGCCAGCATTCTTCAGCGACTGCACCGCCAGGTCGTGTGTCGCCTCGTGGAGGTCGTTCCCGTTGACAGACAGGATTGTGTCCCCGACTCGCAGAGCTCGGCTCTGTTTGGCAGCGAGTCCCGTAAAGGAGATGAGGATGGGCATGTGGTTCTCGCGGCCCCCTTTAATACTGATCTGCAGCCCGTCAGACTCCTCTTTGACCACCCAGACCTTCTGCACTGCTTCCAGAAGTCACCCTGACAAGACCCGAAGCTCGACCCAGACTTGCGTAGCTGGAGCCGAGGCTGCCGTAGTCAAAGTTCACAGGGTTATTGGGACATTGCTGTCGGGATCAATTCCCCCACACTCTGTGATCTTTTCTCGATATCTGGCCTTGTCATTGCTACTTAATTCACAATAAATCTTAGAATAACGACACGCACCCGCCACTGAGCCTTGTCGGCATGCAACTGTATACATCAAAGATGGCAGCCACAAGCGAATCGAGGAGGATCATGGGAAATGTGATGTCAGTCACATAGAAAACACATGATGGCAATTGCAAATGAACATTATACTACCAAAATGTAATTTTTTTTATGCTTTTCATCTCGTTAATAAGAGACTGCATGCATGAGACCCTGAAAACTCCCCAAAACAAATATTCCAAATAATCTGTGTCTGCTACATTTAACCTGCGTGGAATTTAATAAACGCAAGCCAAATTTCAGACATTTTATATATAATGCTATAACAAACTGGACAAACAGTGCTGTAAAGGACAATAATCAGGACGTTAAAGAGCAAACTTCTCTTTCCCCCAGAACGACATGAACAGGAAGCGATCACAGAGTAAATCCCACTAAAAATAACGGAGAAACAACCTCAACTTCTCGCATATTTACATAAAACAAACACAATAACAACGTCTAAAACCACAAGCGTTTTAGGCACAATATACAGTTTTATGTTGCGATGTTAATGCTGTTGTCTGTGTGCAGCGCTTAAAGCGCAACCTGATCAGAGCGTCTCAATGTATTTCTCAGTTACTGACTTCTCAAAGAGCGACGACCTCTTCGTAGTGTTGCGAGATTTGAAATCTCTTTGCCCAAATATCACACAAGAACCGCTGGTTTAGAGACTATTTAGTATGGCCCATGCTAACTAGCTAGCAAGGAGCTGTTAAAGTCTCACCTTATCGTTGTCAAGCCTCGTTTCTAAGATTTTATTAAGCTTCCTTGACAACGGGTTATTGGCTTGAGAAGGCACAGTTGCATTTTGGACAGCAGCGGGGCTGTCGTTTGAATTTTCTGCTCGAGTACTAGCCATTATTCACAACCTGCTCCACGTCAACTGTCAGGAAACTGTTTTGGTCCGTCTCAAATAACAGTCCGGTCGGACGCACAAACACCAACCAGCGTTCCGCGTGAGACTAGATGAGATTAGCTTTATTTGGCAATAAGAGTACATGTACAGAAAATATATAAAGCAAACATACCGACCATAGCACACTAAAGTATATTTCCATTGTGGTCCTCTGGATAAGGACTATATATCTATACTAACATGTTCATTGGTAGTGTTTATAAAATATGTAGCTAACATTTTTATCAGGGGAGGTAATGTACAGAGTTTCCATAATGAGTTGGAATTGGAACCTTCGACCTTAGACCTCAACAGTTTTTAGGAGAACAACTCAACCCTTTCATTTCCTGTTAATTATGTAATTTTTTCATGTTTATTCAATGTCTTAATGTATTTAGAAATTGTTTAGGTTCTTGTTATCATATACACACTGTTATTATCATCATCATCATTATTATTATTTTATTTTTACTTCTGTTTTGACATTTGATTTTTAAATTGACCATAATGGAAATAAGTGTTTTCACTTTCTTGTGTCGCACATTTACAATTATATTATGTAGTTACATTGAACATACTAAGCAAAAGCAAGCACAAACTCACACTTTTAATATATAGATGATTTACCGCCCCTTCCTGGAATGGCAAGTGTGAGCCCAGAATGTAAATATCAATGTCTGTTTTGGCAGTGTTCATCCTTGACCCAAAATACATAAGCATACCAAACGGCAGTTTGTGCATGATCAAAATTGCATGCACGCAGGCAAGCACGGACACACACATATGCACGTACACACACACACACACACACACCTTCTTGCCTTTTCTGCATTCTGCTCTACACAGGTGCTTTAATTTGACAAAGTCACTAATTAGACAACAGACTGTTGCTGTCACTACTTTTTCATGTGTGGTTGTTTGTCCTGGTATGTTGTATGGTTGGGGCCTCGTCTCCTCGGTGTCTCACTTCACAGCTATTGCCTTTACCACTTGTCTTTCATTCTTGTCTGTCTTTGTGTTGTTTTGGTGGTCGGCCCTTCGTGATAGAAGTAGTTGGTTGGCTTTGAGTAGGATGTTGTAGGCTGATCTGGAAGGGTGGATGGGGGTCACACACGCACACCACGTTCACTCACGCACTATATACCTTCTGTCTTGCAAGAATAAATTGCATATATGTGTATTAATGTTCATAAATGGTTCTGCCAGTGTGGCATTTACCATTACTATATATGCAGACAGGGGAAAAAAATAAATAATAATAATTTGACAGACAAACAGAGACAGTGGTGGAAGACATTAAAGGCACGACACTTTTCACTTATGGTAGTGGGAGCATGGCACTAAGTCACTTATGGTAACAGTAACATAACACTTAACAAAACTGACTAAACCAATTGAACTACAAAAACACAATGAATCAATAACACCAACAACACTGTTAAACTAACATGAACCACAATAACAACATTTTAAACCCAAAAAAATCCGAACTCCCATGGTGTTTTGGAGCACAAAGTCCATTGTTTACTGGTTAGCTAGTAAGTCCCTTCGGCTGCTCCCTTGTTTGCACTCGGGGTCGCCACAGCAAATCAAAGGTGGATCTGCATGTTGAATTGGCACAAGTTTTACGCCGGATGCCCTTCCTGACACAACTCCACATTACATGGAGAAATGTGGCAGGGGTGGGATTCGAAATGGGAACCTTCCACACTGAAACCAAGTGCATTAATTACTTGTACACCACCCCTGTCATTTGCTAGTTATCTAAAATTGCTAATTTCTAAAAAATATATATATATATCCTATCAACTTTCCGTTTTCGCAGCATTTATCCTTGACCCAAAATACATAAGCATACCAAATGGCAAGTGTCAGCTCTCCCTGGTTTTGCCGTGATCGAAGCAATACTCACGCATGCATGCAGGTATGCACACAGGGGCCACATATTTTTTGAGAAATTACCGATCCCTGCGGTTAATGTGCTAGTATTCACACACACACACACACACACACACACACACACACACACACACACACACACACACACACACACACACAACACCTTCCTGCACAGCAAATATGTAGAGAAGTGGGTGGGTCTATCCATACCAGCCATCTTGTATAGACAATAATTACAAATAATGAATCCTACTATCTTATAAAGCACCCTGACATAACAAGGATGAATTGATTCATTTGCTGTATACAAATGTAGCAGCTGCACTCTGCGTTGTGTTGTTATGACTCCGCCCATTCGCTCCCCTCGGGATGCGAACTCACGAGCTCCGGCATGGGAGTCGGACTCTCTAACCAGAAGGCTAAAACCCAGGGCTCTGGCCTTGTGACCAGATAATCCTTTTGAGCTGTTGGGAGTGAGGTTTACTAACTACATCTGCACAGCGACATCTGCTGGCCTATTGTAAAGATCTTCTTCAAAGTCATCATATGCCTCTTCTTGTGCCTGGTCAATATCTTCATCAGAGTCACTAGTGTTTTCATCAATATAAATGTCTACAAGACTTTTTGGCAGTATTTCCTCATCAGTCCACAGAGGCTCCAAATGCCCATCTTTCATCTCCCAGCCGTTTGCTTCAGAAGGGGTTGGTAATTCAGGCAATAAAATGTATGACTTTTTCCAAATGCCAACTTGGTAGTTTACCCTCTTACATGCTGCCACAGGCTACTTTGGCAGGGAGGAAGTGAGCCTCTGTGGACTGATGAGGAAATACTGCCAAAAAGTCTTGCAGACATTTATATTGATGAAAACACTAGTGACTCTGATGAAGATATTGACCAGGCACAAGAAGAGGCATATGATGACTTTATGATTAATGTAGTTTTGCCCAAGTCATGCTTTTATTCATATGTGTAACTACTGTATAATAATTATGTTCTATTTTTTATAGTTACCATAGCATTTTGTTCAGTAACCTTTTATGCAGCTGTATTCACTTTAATTGTGGGCAGCATAGTGTTTAGAGTAAGAGATGCAAACACAATGCTCTATTGTCAGGATGTAAAACATCTGATATTACTTACACAGAACCTCTGTCTATTAAAAGCTATTGTCAATATAATAAATAATCTGTATTTACATGGCAGCCATATTTAATTTGTTGATAAATGCTTTTCATTTGAATGGTTTTGTCATTTATAAAGTGATCAGAACAGCAGTAATAAAAGGTTTATACCAGAATTCACCTAAATAGGCTTATTTGTGATATGATAATAGTTTACTGTAAAAACCAGAATGGGGGTGTGGTTTGCATATTCAATCAATCAATCAATCAATTTTTTTATATAGCGCCAAATCACAACAAACAGTTGCCCCAAGGCGCTTTATATTGTAAGGCAAAAGCCATACAATAACTACAGAAAAACCCCAATGGTCAAAACGACCCCCTATGAGCAAGCACTTGGCGACAGTGGGAAGGAAAAACTCCCTTTTAACAGGAAGAAACCTCCAGCAGAACCAGGCTCAGGGAGGGGCAGTAATACAATTACTGCCCCTCCCTGACACATTATTGGCTGTAAATGTGTCAAAATACATCACAGGAAAGTCATTGATGGCTTAAATTGTTCCCAAGACATTGTACTCAAGACCTAAAGTCAATAAAATCCCAAATTGTAGGTACAAGTAGCTGCCAAAAAACCTTTGGGTTATATTTTTTCAAAACTGCAACTATACGAGGTCTGTCAATAAAGTATAGGTCCTTTTTATTTTTTTCAAAAACTATGAATGGATTTCATTCATATGTTTTTACGTCAGACATGTTTGAACCCTCGTGCGCATGCGTGAGTTTTTCCACGCCTGTCGGTGACGTCATTCGCCTGTGAGCACTCCTTGTGGGAGGAGTCATCCAGCCCCTCGTCGGAATTCCTTTGTCTGAGAAGTTGCTGAGAGACTGGCGCTTTGTTTGATCAAAATTTTTTCTAAACCTTTGAGGCACATCGAAGTGGATATGGTTCGAAAAATTAAGCTGCTTTTCGGTGAAAATTTTAATGGCTGATGAGAGATTTTGAGGTGATACTGTCGCTTTAAGGACTTCCCATGCAGCGGGACTTCACGCAGCGCTCTCAGCCGCCGTCGTCAGCCTGTTTCAAGCTGAAAACCTCCACATTTCAGGCTCTATTGATCCAGGACGTCGTGAGAGAACAGAGAAGTTTCAGAAGAAGTCCGTTTCAGCATTTTATCTGGATATTCCACTGTTAAAGGAGATTTTTTTTTAATGAAAGACGTGCGGATGGATTGGCAGCGTCGGCTCGCAGCCGCCGCGGACGCTCCGCCACAGGAAAAACACCTCTGTTGGAAGCCTTAAGGACAAGTTGGAACATGCCCAACTGTTAAACAATTTCTCAGATACTCACTCCACTGAAAGCCATCAAAAGCCGCCTGGATTTTACAAATGGTTATCAACACGGAGGTGCGTCCCGACGCGCGGACCCGTCCGCACGTCTTTCATTAAAAAAATCTCCTTTAACAGTGGAATATCCGGATAAAATGCTGAAACCGGCTTCTTCTGAAACTTCTCTGTTCTCTCACGACGTCCTGGATCAATAGAGCCTGAAATGTGAAGGCTTTCAGCTTGAAACAGGCTGACGACGGCGCCTGGGACCGCTGCGCGATATTCCGCTGCATGGGAAGTCCTTAAAGCGACAGTATCACCTCAAAATTCTCATCAGCCATTAAAATTTTTCAGCGAAACCAGCTTAATTTTTAGAACCGTGTCCACTTCAATGTGTCTCACAGGTTTAGAAAAAATTTTGATCAAACAAAGTGCCAGTCTCTCAGCAACTTCTCAGACAAAGGAATTCCGATGAGGGGCTGGACGGCTCCTCCCACAAGGAGTGCTCACAGGCGGATGACGTCACCGACAGGCGTGGAAAAACTCACGCATGCGCACGAGGGTTCAAGCATGTCTGACGTAAAAACATATGAATGAAATCCATATAGGTTTTGAAAAAATAAAAAGGACCTATACTTTATTGACAGCCCTCGTAAGTTAACGAATAGACAGTATTTGTAAAACAGCTACACAGCTACTGTGTCTTAAGTAGATGAGCTTTTTAAATTTAGTTTGTTGTTTTGTACATCCAAAAGGTGTCCACATAGAGGCAAATCAACATTTTTTTCCTCCTGTTAACAATAACGGTATGAGGAAGCTACAATGTTAGGTTTAAAAAACACACATTTTTGCATTTTTGGGTAATCTCTTGAGGGTTACCCTAGAATTTCTATCAGAAGGGTGGTTGCATCCCAAAATTTCACTGTTAACATCTTTAGTCTTCTTTTATATACCCTAGAGCATCAAAAAACACCAATGGTGATGAGTCCTGGGGGGGGGGGGGGGGGGGGGGGGGGGTAGGGGTAGGGGGGGGGGGGGGGGGGGGGGGGTTGCTATGGTAACCCACCCTAGCCCATGGACTATAAACAGGAAGGTAACTCCAGAATTAAAAAAAAAAAAGATAGAATGCCTCACTGTGGATGATGCAGAATGATAGAATACTACTGAGTAATACCCGGGATTGTAGGCCGACTGGTCAGAGGGTCCCACCTCCCTGACGCAATTGTGAGTTTGCAATCCTGAGGAGCGCAAAAAAACACAATGTTGACGAGACAGAGCGCTGCAGTAGTGCAGTGTTTTCCTCTGCTCTGTGTACATCTGATCCCATCAGAGTAGGTCCTCACTGGGAAGACCAGGGCCATGAGGTGTTGTTTTTTCAAGGTAAAACTGGAGTACGTCAGGAAAGACATCTGCTGTAAAAATTGTGCCAAATCTCACTGCTAAATCCACTGTGCTGAACCTGAACATAACAGGAGCAAATGAAAGATGAACAATAACAGTGTTTTGGAAGTACAATAAAAGGGTGCAATGACAGTTGGTGATTCGTTTGAAAAATGCAATTTTAAAAAGTCATATTTCAGAATGAACATTAAAATATAATATGAGAAAAGTAAGAAGAGTTCAGATGCAAAACCCAATATCTCCAAAACCATGACTTTTTTAGTTGACACCAACATGTACTTGGCTGTCAAGGGGACCATCAGTGTGCAAATATGAAAGAATTGACAAACTGTTTCATGTTATTGATGAAAGTCTGTGCATTTCCACATAGGGTTTCCTTTAAATCTTGATTTTCAACTGCATTTTTCTCCATTTGAAAAAAAAACTGGGTTTTGCATCTGAACTCTTCAGTTGGAAATATTTACAACCAGAAGGGATTCAGAATATACACTCATCAAGTCAAAATTAAGCCTCTGTTTGTCTGAGGTGTGAAGTACAGGAAAAGGCACTGGTTCTCCAAAGTACAAATAAGACTGGATTCAATGGGAAGCATTATAGAAACCATCCATTTTTTAAACCCACTTATTCCAGGGAAGGAATAAGCAGTCATTGGGGAGGAGGTGGGGTGCATCCTGGACTGGCCGCCATTCTAGTAAGTAAGTAAGTAAGCTTTATTTATAAAGCGCTTTTCACAGACCAGGGTCACAAAGCGCTGCACATGGCATACAAAATAATTTTAAATAACATACGAAAACAATAAATACAATATTAGGCTAAAAAGCTAACTTAAAGAAATGAGTCTTTAGTTGCCTTCTAAAAGTATCTATACAATCCAGAGAACGAAGGGCACAGGGAAGCTCATTCCAGAGGCTAGGCGCCACCGCTTTAAAAGATCTGTCCCCGCGCGTTTTAAAACGGGTCCGAGGAACCATCAACAGGTTCTGATTGGACGACCTGAGGCTCCTGGAGGAAGCATAAGGCTGGATCAGGTCCCTGATGTACTCCGGTGCCTGTCCATGCAGAGCTCTAAAAGTCAATACCAGGATTCTTGTTGTGTGGGCCGCTGAAGAGGAGGTACTGCTGGCCCACCACCACCAGAGGGCACCCTGCCTGGAGTGCGGGCTCCAGGCACAAGAGGGCGCTGCCGCCTCACAGGAGCCGCCGGGGTGACAGCTGTCACTCATCACCTATGACAGCTGTCACCAATCATCTGATCTTCATCTGTATATCAGCAGGACGACATCTCCACCTCTTTGCCGAGATATCGCTATTCTTAGGAGGTAACGAGCTCAGCCGATTGAATTATCTTTCTGACAGCAGAATATTGTTGCTTTGTGTTTTTGACAGCAGAGTGAGTGCTTGCAGCTGGAGACCGAGTTGGACTTTTCTCCTACCTGTTGATAAGTAACCATACTCCTGCATTTACCAGCTTTTTGATGAGAGGTGGAGGTGGATTTTCCCACCATACGTGTTGCTGGGTGTAAACCCACCTACATCTAACTGTTTTTGTTCCTCGCCAGCAGTACCAGATCCGACAAGCGGAGGCAGTGACCACCTGGGAGTTCGGGACTTGGCGGCTCCAGTATTCCCGGGGTTCGGTGGCGGAGGAAATCGTGTGGTTCCGGTTCTGCTTTGGACAGACGTCTCTTATCTTCGAGCCTGCCCACATGACACGTTCTGTACATTGACTTCATTGCATACTATTGTGACCTGCCGTGTTTGTTGTGCTCATTCACAACAGTAAAGTGTTGTTATTGACTTCCTCCATTGTCTGTTCATTTGCGCCCCCTGTTGTGGGTCCGTGTTCCTACACTTTCACAACAGGATATCTCGGCCAGCGTCATGGACCCCGAGGGGCGTCACCCGGCTGTTGAATGGCCAATGGAAGAGCAGGGCGCACAGGCGTCTGCAGGAGGCATGATCGGTGAGTTGCAGCGAATCCTCACCGCTTTTACTGCTCGGTTGGATCTAATGACCGAGCAGAACGTCCTCCTTAACCGCAGGGTGGAGGCTCTCGCCGCGCAGGTGGAAGCGCGCCCCCAGGGCGCTGCTGCGGCTCCCCCTCCTGTCAATCCTGTGCGCAACAGTGACGTTCCACAGGTCGTTCAACGATCCCTCCCACCTTCCCCTGAAGCATACATAAGCCCTCCAGAGCCGTACGGGGGTTGTGTGGAGACATGCGCGGACTTTCTTATGCAGTGTTCGCTCGTCTTCGCACAACGTCCCGTCATGTACGTGACTGATGCTAGTAAGATAGCTTATGTGATTAATCTGCTTCGCGGTGAGGCAGCGCTCTGGGAACAAAATTCACGGCTCCTTCTGACATACGATGGGTTTGTGAGGGAGTTCAGAACAGTGTTCGATCACCCAAATACAGGAGAGACCGCTTCAGCCGTGCTGCTGTCAATGAGACAGGGGCGCCGGAGCGCAGCTGCTTATGCAGTCGACTTCCGCATCGTGGCTGCGAGGTCCGGCTGGAATAGCACTGCCCTCCGTGCCGCCTTCGTAAACGGACTGTCGTTGGTTCTGAAGGAGCACCTGCTGGCTAAGGACGAACCGCGGGATTTAGACGGGCTTATCGATCTCGTTATACGGCTAGACAATCGGCTAGAAGAACGCTGTCGGGAACGAGACGAAGGGCGTGGCCGGGCACGCGCCGTCCCTCCTCCTTCCGGTTCCGACCGAGTTCCGCCCTCCCCACGCTCCACGGCCTCTACGCTCCGTGTGGTTACAGCTCCCCCTGCTGACGAAGCTATGGACACGAGCAGGGCCACATTTAGGCCACCAGATAGACAATGGAGGCTGGTCCGCGGAGCGTGCTTTGTTTGTGGCTCGATAGAGCATCAAGTGAGAGACTGCCCCGAGCGGTTAAACACCAACGCCCCTGCCCCTACAAACTGGGCTAAGGGTGGGCCAAGACATTCACGTGGGACATACCCATATTGCCACATGACTCCCAGTTACGATCCTTTATGGGTATTTAACCCTTCAGGCCCCAGCACTGGTGGACACGGGCTCTGAAGGGAATCTGCTAGACAGCAGATGGGCCAGGGAGGCAGGGCTCCCTCTAGTGGCGCTTACTTCGCCAGTGCAGGTGCGGGCACTAGATGGCTCCCTACTCCCTCTAATCACACACAAGACACCACCAGTAACTCTGGTGGTGTCAGGAAACCACCGGGAGGAGATCGAGTTTTTTGTGACTCCTTCCACCTCCCGCGTGATTCTCGGGTTCCCCTGGATGTTAAAACACAATCCCCGGATCGATTGGCCGTCCGGGGTAGTGGTTCAGTGGAGCGAAACCTGCCATTGGGTATGTTTAGGTTCCTCGGTTCCTCCCGGTTCCCAGGCTAGGGAGGTGGTCAGAGTCCCGCCCAATCTAGCGACGGTGCCGGTGGAGTACCATGACCTTATGGATGTGTTCAGTAAGGATCTGGCGCTCACCCTTCCCCCGCACCGTCCGTATGATTGTGCCATTGATTTGGTTCCAGGCGTTGAGTTCCCGTCCAGCAGGCTGTACAACCTCTCACGACCTGAGCGCGAATCAATGGAGACCTACATCCGGGACTCTTTAGCTGCCGGGTTGATCTGTAATTCCACCTCCCCGATGGGTGCAGGTTTCTTTTTTGTGGGAAAAAAAGATGGCGGGCTCCATCCATGCATTGATTACAGGGGGCTGAACGAAATCACGGTTCGTAACCGATACCCATTGCCCTTGTTGGATTCAGTGTTCACGCCCCTGCATGGAGCCCAAATATTCACTTAGCTGGATCTTAGAAATGCGTATCACCTGGTTCGGATCCGGAAGGGAGACGAGTGGAAGACGGCATTCAACACCCCGTTAGGTCACTTTGAGTACCTGGTCATGCCGTTCGGCCTTACAAACGCCCCCGCGATGTTCCAAGCATTAGTTAATGATGTCTTGCGGGATTTCCTGCACCGATTCGTCTTCGTATATCTGGACGATATACTCATCTTTTCTCCGGATCCTGAGACCCATGTCCGGCATGTACGTCAGGTCCTGCAGCGGTTGTTGGAGAACCGGCTGTTTGTGAAGGGCGAGAAGTGTGAGTTTCACCGCACTTCTTTGTCCTTCCTGGGGTTTATCATCTCCCCCAACTCCGTCGCTCCTGATTCGGCCAAGGTTGCGGCGATGAGAGACTGGCCCCAACCAACAAGCCGTAGGAAGCTGCAACAGTTCCTCGGCTTTGCAAATTTTTACAGGAGGTTCATTAAGGGCTACAGTCAGGTAGTTAGCCCCCTGACAGCCCTGACCTCTCCAAAAGTCCCCTTCACCTGGTCGGATCGGTGCGATGCCGCGTTCAAGGAGTTGAAACGGCGCTTCTCGTCTGCACCAGTTCTGGTGCAGCCCGATCCTAGTCGCCAGTTTGTGGTTGAAGTGGACGCCTCGGACTCTGGGATAGGAGCTGTGCTTTCCCAGAGCGGAGAGACCGATAAGGTCCTTCACCCGTGTGCCTACTTTTCCCGCAGGTTGACCCCGGCAGAACGGAACTATGACGTCGGCAATCGAGAACTCCTTGCGGTGAAAGAGGCTCTTGAAGAGTGGAGACATCTGTTGGAGGGAACGTCCGTGCCATTCACGGTTTTCACTGACCACCGGAACCTGGAGTATATCAGGACCGCCAAGCGGCTGAACCCCAGGCAAGCCCGCTGGTCACTGTACTTCGGCCGTTTTGACTTCCGGATCACCTACCGCCCCAGGACCAAAAACCAGAGATCGGATGCCTTGTCACGGGTGCATGAAGACGAAGTCAAAACTGGGTTGTCGGATCCACCGGAACCTATCATCCCGGAGTCCGCTATCGTGGCCACCCTCACCTGGGACGTGGAGAAGACCGTCCGGGAGGCCCTGGCACGGAGCCCGGACCCCGGAACCGGGCCGAAGAACAAACTTTACGTCCCACCAGAAGCCAGGGCTGCAGTCTTGGACTTCTGTCACGGCTCCAAGTTCTCCTGTCATCCGGGGGTGCGGAGAACTGTGGCAGTTGTCCGACAGCGCTTCTGGTGGGCATCCCTGCAGGCCGACGTCCGGGATTATATCCAGGCCTGCACCACCTGCGCCAGGGGCAAGGCCGACCACCGCAGGGCACCGGGACTGCTCCAGCCACTGCCTGTGCCTCATCGCCCCTGGTCCCACATCGGCCTGGATTTTGTCACGGGCCTCCCGCCGTCCCAGGGCAACACCACCATCCTCACGATAGTGGACCGGTTCTCCAAGGCGGCCCACTTCGTGGCCCTCCCGAAGCGCCCGATGGCCCAGGAGACAGCAGACCTCCTGGTCCACCACGTCGTCCGGCTGCATGGGATTCCAACAGACATCGTCTCCGATCGCGGCCCCCAGTTCTCCTCACAGGTCTGGAGGAGCTTCTGCCGGGAACTGGGGGCCACGGTGAGTCTCTCGTCCGGGTACCACCCTCAGACCAACGGGCAGGCAGAACGGGCCAATCAGGAATTGGAACAGGCCCTGCGCTGCGTGACGGCCGCGCACCCGGCGGCCTGGAGTACCCATTTGGCCTGGATCGAGTACGCCCATAACAGCCAGGTGTCTTCTGCCACCGGCCTCTACCCTTTTGAGGTGTGTCTGGGGTACCAGCCCCCGTTGTTTCCAGTGGTGAAGGGAGAGGTCAGTGTACCCTCGGTCCAGGCCCACCTGCGGAAGTGCCGTCGGGTGTGGCCCGGACGAGGGCAAAAGCCCATGCAGACCGCCGGCGGTCCCCGGCCCCTGCCTACCAGCCAGGGCAGGAGGTGTGGTTATCAACAAAGGACATTCCCCTCCAAGTGGACTCCCCTAAACTGCAGGACCGTTACATCGGTCCCTTCAAGATACTCAAGGTCATCAGTCCAGCCGCAGTGAGGCTTCAGCTTCCGGCCTCACTGCGGATCCATCCGGTTTTCCATGTGTCCCGTGTAAAACCGCATCACACCTCACCCCTCTGTGCTCCTGGACCGGCACCGCCTCCTGCCCGGATCATTGATGGGGAGCCGGCTTGGACTGTGCGCCGGCTCTTGGATGTCCGTCGGATGGGCCGGGGCTTCCAGTATTTGGTGGACTGGGAGGGGTACGGACCGGAAGAACGCTCCTGGGTGAAGAGGAGCTTCATCCTGGACCCGGCCCTCCTGGCCGATTTCTACCGCCGCCACCCGGACAAGCCTGGTCGGGCACCAGGAGGCGCCCGTTGAGGGGGGGGGTCCTGTTGTGTGGGCCGCTGAAGAGGAGGTACTGCTGACCCACCACCACCAGAGGGCACCCTGCCTGGAGTGCGGGCTCCAGGCACAAGAGGGTGCTGCCGCCTCACAGGAGCCGCCGGGGTGACAGCTGTCACTCATCACCTATGACAGCTATCACCAATCATCTGATCTTCATCTGTATATCAGCAGGACGACATCTCCACCTCTTTGCCGAGATATCGCTATTCTTAGGAGGTAACGAGCTCAGCCGATTGAATTATCTTTCTGACAGCAGAATATTGTTGCTTTGTGTTTTTGACAGCAGAGTGAGTGCTTGCAGCTGGAGACCGAGTTGGACTTTTCTCCTACCTGTTGATAAGTAACCATACTCCTGCATTTACCAGCTTTTTGATGAGAGGTGGAGGTGGATTTTCCCACCATACGTGTTGCTGGGTGTAAACCCACCTACATCTAACTGTTTTTGTTCCTCGCCAGCAGTACCAGATCCGACAAGCGGAGGCAGTGACCACCTGGGAGTTTGGGACTTGGCGGCTCCAGTATTCCCGGGGTTCGGTGGCGGAGGAAATCGTGTGGTTTCGGTTCTGCTTTGGACAGACGTCTCTTATCTTCGAGCCTGCCCACATGACACGTTCTGTACATTGACTTCATTGCATACTATTGTGACCTGCCGTGTTTGTTGTGCTCATTCACAACAGTAAAGTGTTGGTATTTGACTTCCTCCATTGTCCGTTCATTTGCGTCCCCTGTTGTGGGTCCGTGTTCCTACACTTTTACAACAATTCTGTAATGAATCCTGTAGGAGACAGGCAGCCAATACAAAGTATAAAGAATAGGAGTAATATGGTCCCTCCTGCGGGTGCGGGTAAGCAGGCGTGCAGCAGAATTTTGCACAACCTGCAGGCGGGCCAACTCCTTCTTATTCAGACAGGTGAAGAGACTGTTACAATAATCCAAACGCGATGAGACGAATGCACGAGCAATCATCTCAAGCTCTTTTAAAGTCACCATCTTACGGAGCTTAGAGATGTTCCGAATTTGGAAAAAACAGTTCTTAACCAAATAATTTGTGTGCTGCTCCTCCATCCAAAATGACACCCAGGTTACGCAGGCTGCTTTTGACCGTACAGCTTAGGCTACCGAGATGCTGCTTAATTCCAGGTACAGCACTATCTGGTGCTACAATCAGAGTCTCAGTCTTATTGGAATTTAACTGCAGACTGTTCTCAGTGAGCCATTCCTTAATTTTGGCCAAACAATTTGTGAGAGAGCAGAGTTTCTGTGGCTCAGTTGTCTTAAAAGAGCAGTACAGCTGCAGATCATCGGCATACAAATGATAGGACACATCACTGAACTGTTGGATCAGCTTGCTGAGAGGAAGGAGATACGAGAACAAAACAGGTCCCAAGACCGATCCCTGTGGCACACCCCACAGAAGATCTGCAGATTCCGACACTGCATTGCCCACCGTCACATTAAAAGTTCTACCAGTCAGGTTAGAGGTAAACCACTCTAAAACACAACCTGACATTCCAACCAAATCCCGCAATCTGTTTATCAGAATGCCATGGTCAACGGTATCAAACGCCGAAGACACATCAAACAGAATCAGCACAGAACATTTGCCAGTGTCAGCTGCCATCATCATGTCACTAGACACCTTCAACAGGGCTGTTTCAGTAGAATGAAACTCACGGTACCCAGATTGAAAAGTGTCATGGATGTTGTTAGCCTGCAAAAACGATCTCAATTGAGCACAGACTACCTTTTCCAAGACTTTGGCCAAGAAAGGGGTTTTAGATATTGGCCTGAAGTTCTTGAGCTCTGTAGAACTGTATTCTAACGCAGGTCTGACACATATAGATAAAAACACACGCACACATACGGTAGCCACCACTTTAATGTCACCAGTTCACCTAACCTGCATGTCTTTGGAAGTGGGAGGAAGACGGAGCAGTCAGGTGAATATGGGGAGAACATACAAACTCCACACAGGGAGCCAGGTAGGAAGTGAACCAGGAACCCTCTGGCTGTGAGGCAGAAGTTGCTAACCACTAAGCCACCATGCTGCACGTGTTACAAAGTAAAAATGTAAACTAAAAATGATCATTACGGATCTTCATCAAGGTCTGTGTCTGAAAGCTCCGCTCTGAATCAAGGCCGTGTTATTTCACAGGAAGAAACCACAAGCCCACTCAGCTCATAGGGGTGTCCATCAACTATGGCTATTCTATCAAGACAGAACAGGAGGCATAATACAAGATTAGCAGACCATATAATAACATAACAGGAGTGTTGCAACTGAAACAAACAATATAAATTGTTGGTTGCATTGAATAGATAACAAAATGTACAGATCAAAGGCAGAGAGAAACACACTGTCTACAGTTAGTGTGTACTGTATATTAATGTGATTCCAAATCTCAGTATAGTTCAGGTTGGAGGTTTTCGGAAAGCAAATCTCAATCAGCTGAACCTCCGATTTATTGGAAAGACGTTTTGCCGCTCAGTAATAGAGGTGGGCGGATCAATCCTAATATCGATAATATCGATACCAATGCTGGTATTGATATTGAACGATCCTCGTGTAAAAAGATCGATACTCAAGCTTTTGTTCTCTCCCGCACGCACTGACTGCTGCACACGCAGATTCATCATAGTCTAGTCTCTGTAAGAGCAGTGCTGCGCTGTGTCACACAACACGGAGCAGCACCCCCCCCCCGGTCTTGTTGCGCCGTCACGTGGCTCAGCAGCGCAAGCCAACAGCCATGCAGGTAGACTCAGCCTGGCCCCCTCACTCAGCGTTCTCCTCGAGTCAGCCCTTTACCTCAGGAGATTTTGTTTTAAGTTGTGTTGAGTGATTTTTTTTTAAACAAAAATGCTGATTGTGATAATAAAGTATTTTGTTGTCACATACCATGCTTGGTGAAATTCTATCCTAGGTCTTTTGGATCCTTTGGATCTATGAAGCTTAAATATGAAAAAGTATCGGTATCGGTATTGGTATTGATATCGGCGATACTGGGCCTGTATTTACTTGTTATCGGATCAATACCAAAATTCCTGGTATCGCCCACCTCTAAACAGTAGAGCGAGTTCCTCGGACTGCAAATCTGAACACTGTATTTCATTGGTGGCATGTCAACTGCACAGAATGCCACTTCAAGTGTAACAGTAGAGTTTTCGAGGTGTCTGTGAAGGCACCACAAGAATGCAGGCGCTGACTCGCTGACAGTCGATACGTTCCGCCCCTGGGCGGAGATTTGTATGATTGATGGTCAAAGACCACCTCCAGTGCGCTCTCTCTCTCTCTCTCTCTCTCTCTCTCTCTCTCTCTCTCTCTCTCTCTCTCTCTCTCTCTGTATGTAGTTCACTTCAGTCGGAGCTCCGTTTCTTCTTACGCTGTGACGGTGATGATTTGATTGATCATCGCCTCAGTTAAATACGCTGACGGAAACGAAGACGTGCCTGTGCTGAGATTTTACAGTCACTTTTAGATGTATTATCGTTGTCTTTGCTCGGTCGCTTTTCATTTTCTTTTTTCCTTCCCTTGAAAAAGTTTGCTGGAGACATCGAACCCAGCTGGAGACCGCAGATGGAAGGATTCCCAGCGGCAGCGAAGGCACCTTCTTCTTCAAGAATGTAAGATTTCTTCTCCTTTTATCGTGTTTAATTACTCACATTCCGACAGTGTGAACGCAGCAGTAACACATTCTAGACGAACTAAGTGCTTTAACTGTCTGTGATGTTTCTTCTTAAAGTTTATGAAGTTAATATTTCCATGTTTACAGGACAAACGCTGCATTGCAAAAAAAAAAAAAGTACAAGAAACTCATCGTACCAGAACTTAATGTTATTAAACAGTTGAATGTGGTTTGATTACTAAAATATATCTATAAGTGAAAGTGAAATGCTTGGAAATGACTGGGCAGAAATCTGAAAGGTTCTGTACTTTGTCTCATCACATTGTCTACTTTTGATATTACACGTTATATCAATAGATTATAATAAAAACCAAATAAGGTTCTTCTCGGTACCCACGTATTGCAGGGGCGTAGCCAACGTGAGTAAGGCCTGGTGCTCCTCCCCTCGGACCAAATATTAAATAATTCTAATCCAGTTACATTTTTTTCGCAAATCCGATTGGTTAATCGTATAAGATTTCAGACCGTATAATGGGGCAACAGTAGCAAAATATTTGATCGTTTCACATTTGGATTTATTATTCCACACCCTGACTGGTGTTCTGACGAGATGTTATTCCTGTTGAATCGCCAACCCTCTGTGCAATATTGTCGGTACGCGGAACTGTCGATTTATGTGACTAGACGCACATCTTGACACAACACTGGGCACGTGTGCTGCTACGCAGAGGTCGTAATATCGCTGTTAGCTGAGTGTGAAAGAGAGTCGTGTACCACCGCCACCGAAATGGGTGAATTTAAGCTAGCTTATGAAAGTATTTATGTGGATTCTGATACAGAATTACCATTTCACATTTGATGGATTTTCATATTTGATGGATTACTCCGCGCCCTGACCGTTGTTGGAGTGATGCTGCCTTGACGGTAAGCCTTGCCGACCAAATTACCTACAGAAAAATAATTCGATTAGAATGGGAATAACCCCCTTGTGTCTGATGATTTGCGGACGTTCATGCTGTTATACGGTTGCAAAAACAGTGGTCCCTTGTTTATCGCAGGAGTTACGTTCTAAAAATAACCCGCAATAGGCGAAATCCGCGAAGTAGCGTTATTTTTTTTACAATTATTATAGACATTTTAAGGCTGTAAAACCCCTCACTACACACTTTATACACTTTTTCAAACAGGCAGTAATATTTTCTCACTTTTCTCTTGTGTGTAAACACTCTCAAAGTTCAAACCTTAGTAGAAAAATAAGATCAACCTGTTTTCAGGCCCAAACATTTGTTTGAGAAATAAAAATAGAATGTTTTCCTATAAATAATTATGATGGCTTTTAGAACTAACAAATTTAATTTTAACAATCAACCTACGAGGTTGGACACATAAGAAATTATTAATAGTGACTAACCAGTATTTCACAGTTCATCTGACCGCACCGCTTCGTCCTGGCGCCGCTCCGTTGATGCATCTTTTTCGACTGAGTGACAATTGGTGCAGGTGTCTTTTTCCCAGTGAAGAACACAGTTATGGGTAGTTGTTGGCGCTCTTTTTTTGCTTCTGGGTGAGAAGATTCTTATAAACAGACACGCAGAACACAATGCGCGTGCTCTCCCTTCGCAGTGCCGCGACCGGCCTGTTTGATGAGCATGCAGAACACAACGCGCTGTAAAAAAAAAAAGCATGCAAAATTAGACTAAAAAAATCCAAGAAACTGCGAGGCCGTGAAAGGTGAACTGCGTTATAGCGAGGGACCACTGTATCCGTTTTACGGGCTCCGCTAAAGCATTGCTGGTAAAGCTCAATTTGCGACCATATAACCAGCACGAATGTCCACATATCATCAGACACAACAGGGTTAGTCCCTAAGTGGGGGTAAGCCAGCAATACTATTGCATTAAGATGCAGACACCAGCAGCTTTACAGAAATTTCTCCAAAAACCATCCCAGGCTACAAAAATAAAAAAAATGAATAAAATTACATAATAATAATAATAAAAAAAATATATCACAGACATGGAGACAGGGACGAGACCATAGACACACTTTCCCATTGAATTTGAATGGGAAATTTTATGTGTGTGTATATGTATATCACATACATACATATGTATGTGAGGTGCCCTGGACAGGACTGTCTTGCAGGGCACCATATATATATATATATATATATATATATATATATATATATATATATATATATATATATATATATATGTATGTATGTATGTATGTATGTATATGTATGTATGTATATATATGTGTATATATATATATATACGAGGGCTGTCAATAAAGTTACGGTCCTTTTTATTTTTTTCAAAAACTATATGGATTTCATTCATATGTTTTTACGTCAGACATGCTTGAACCCTCGTGCGCGTGCGTGAGTTTTTCCACGCCTGTCGGTGACGTCATTCGCCTGTGAGCACTCCTTGTGGGAGGAGTCGTCCAGCCCCTCGTCGGAATTCCTTTGTCTGAGAAGTTGCTGAGAGACTGGCGCGTTGTTTGATCAAAATTTTTTCTAAACCTGTGAGACACATCGAAGTGGACACGGTTCGAAAAATTAAGCTGGTTTTCAGTGAAAATTTTAACGGCTGATGAGAGATTTTGAGGTGATTCTGTCGCTTTAAGGACTTTTCACGGTGCGAGACGTCGCGCTGCGCTCTCAGGCGGCGTCGTCAGCCTGTTCAAGCTGAAAACATCCACATTTCAGGCTCTATTGATCCAGGACGTCGTGAGAGAACAGAGAAGTTTCAGAAGAAGTCGGTTTCAGCATTTTATCCGGATATTCCACTGTTAAAGGAGATTTTTTTAATGAAAGACGTGCGGACGGGTCCGCGCGTCGGGACGCAGCCGCCGCGACGCTCCGCCACAGGAAAAACACCTCTGTTGAAAGCCTTAAGGACAAGTTGGAACATGTCCTGCCTGTTAAACAATTTCTCATATACTCACTCCACTGAAAGCCATCAAAAGCCGCCTGGATTTTACAAATGGTTATCAACACGGAGGTGTTTTTCCTGTGCCGCCGCACCGCGTCGGCTGCGTCCCGACGCGCGGACCCGTCCGCACGTCTTTCATTAAAAAAATCTCCTTTAACAGTGGAATATCCGGATAAAATGCTGAAACCGACTTCTTCTGAAACTTCTCTGTTCTCTCACGACGTCCTGGATCAATAGAGCCTGAAATGTGGAGGTTTTCAGCTTGAACAGGCTGATGACGCTGCCTGAGAGCGCTGCGCGACGTCTCACACCGTGAAAAGTCCTTAAAGCGACAGAATCACCTCAAAATCTCTCATCAGCTGTTAAAATTTTCACTGAAAACCAGCTTAATTTTTCGAACCGTGTCCACTTCGATGTGTCTCACAGGTTTAGAAAAAATTCTGATCAAACAACGCGCCAGTCTCTCAGCAACTTCTCAGACAAAGGAATTCCGACGAGGGGCTGGACGACTCCTCCCACAATGAGTGCTCACAGGCGAATGACGTCACCGACAGGCGTGGAAAAACTCACGCATGCGCACGAGGGTTCAAGCATGTCTGACGTAAAAACATATGAATGAAATCCATATAGTTTTTGAAAAAAATAAAAAGGACCGTAACTTTATTGACAGCCCTCGTATATATATATATATATATATATATATATATATATATATATATATATATATATATATATATATATGTATGTATATATATATATGTATATATATATACACTCAACAAAAATATAAATGCAACACTTTTGGTTTTGCTCCCATTTTGTATGAGATGAACTCAAAGATCTAAAACTTTTTCCACATACACAATATCACCATTTCTCTCAAATATTGTTCACAAACCAGTCTAAATCTGTGATAGTGAGCACTTCTCCTTTGCTGAGATAATCCATCCCACCTCACAGGTGTGCCATATCAAGATGCTGATTAGACACCATGATTAGTGCACAGGTGTGCCTTAGACTGCCCACAATAAAAGGCCACTCTGAAAGGTGCAGTTTTATCACACAGCACAATGCCACAGATGTCGCAAGATTTGAGGGAGCGTGCAGTTGGCATGCTGACAGCAGGAATGTCAACAAGAGCTGTTGCTCATGTATTGAATGTTCATGTCTCTACCATAAGCCGTCTCCAAAGTCGTTTCAGAGAATTTGGCAGTACATCCAACCAGCCTCACAACCGCAGACCACGTGTAACCACACCAGCCCAGGACCTCCACATCGAGCATGTTCACCTCCAAGATCGTCTGAGACCAGCCACTCGGACAGCTGCTGAAACAATCGGTTTGCATAACCAAAGAATATCTGCACAAACTGTCAGAAACCGTCTCAGGGAAGCTCATCTGCATGCTCGTCGTCCTCATCGGGGTCTCGACCTTACTCCAGTTCGTCGTCGTAACCGACTTGAGTGGGCAAATGCTCACATTCACTGGCGTTAGGCACACTGAAGAGGTGTTCTCTTCACGGATGATGCGAAGGAGATGTGTTGCACTGCATGAGGCAAATGGTGGTCACACCAGATACTGACTGGTATCCCCCCCCCCCCAATAAAACAAAACTGCACCTTTCAGAGTGGCCTTTTATTGTGGGCAGTCTAAGGCACACCTGTGCACTAATCATGGTGTCTAATCAGCATCTTGGTATGGCACACCTGTGAGGTGGGATGGATTATCTCAGCAAAGGAGAAGTGCTCACTATCACAGATTTCGACTGGTTTGTGAACAATATTTGAGGGAAATGGTGATATTGTGTATGTGGAAAAAGTTTTAGATCTTTGAGTTCATCTCATTCAAAATGGGAGCAAAACCAGTGCTGCGTTTATATTTTTGTTGAGTATATATATAAAATAAATGTTAATAATAATAAATATATTAATATTATATACAAAATAATAATAATAATTGATATTAATAAATATTAAGAATAAAATAATAATAATAATTATATATAGTGCCCTGCAAGAAAGTCCTGTCCAGGGCACCTCACATACATACGAGGTCTGTGATGAAAAAAGTGGTCCTTTTTATTTTTTTCAAAAAATAAATGGATTTGATTCATATGCTTTTACGTCAGACAAGCTTGAACCCTCGTGCGCATGCCTGAGTTTTTTCACGCGTGTTGTTGACGTCATTCGCCTGTGGGCAGGCCTTGAGTGAGGAGTGCTCCACCCCGCCGTCGGAATCTATTTGTCTGAATAGCCGCTGCGGACGGCGCGCGTTGCTTTATCAACATTTTTTCTGGACCTGTGAGGGATATCCGAGTGGACACTATTCGAGACATATGCTACCCTGTAACATGATAACTAAGCATGATACATGATGCAAACTATTCCTTTTTAAAACCGTATTCACCCAACTAATAATTTGCATCACTTTTTACCAAAATTGGAGCAACTTTAACTTATGACCCCTGTACAAATTGAAATTGACTTTTGTCACTGTTCTTGCTGTTTTTACCCCATAACTCCGGAACATTCATTCACAGATAGTCCAAACTATACCTTTTTGGAATCTTTATGATCAGACAAATAATATGGAATACCTTTCAATATGATTGGAGCATTTTTAAATTTTGACCCCTGTGTAATACTTCAAAGTTCACGTGGGTACCCGGCATTTTTAAAAGAGTAATGTCTAAGGAGTATGTGTGCCAGATTTGGTGCTTGCATCACCATTTGAAGGATCCCTCAGTAAATATTCACTTATCTGCTTCACTAGTACAAACCACCAATCAAATGACAAGTATCTATTTAGACGTTTTATAACCCGGTCTAATCCCAGGGACAGCCTGTCTGGTGAAATATACAGGATGCTTTAAGGCTTGTTTTTAAATTCACGCATACATGCGGAGAGTACGTGTGGTACAGATCACTACATTTGATGGCTGTTTACTTCAACATGTACCACACATTTTATGAACCAATGTGGCTTGTGGCAGTAGTGCTGTAACCACATGTAGATTAACATTTGATCAAAAGAGAGAGGCGGGTCAGTACACGTGAGGAGTCCCCAGTCTTGATGGTAATTATTCCAGTAATTTAACAGCAGTGTTCAGGCTGTATATTGTAGAATGCTGTTCCTAACTGATCACGGCCTCAGACAACTGCTTCCTACACCACAAACATCAGCTTTGTTTACTTTATTATCTAATGTTAGTCATAAATGACTTTACAGAAGACCTAGGCCTAACTACCCACAGAGCCAAGTGATATCATGTTTGCCTGTTTGAAGTTTTATTAATGAGTAATTACTGTCTGACTTACTATCTTTCATACCTCTCATTCCTTGCATACTTACTGTGTCACAGTGAGAGATTTATAATGACTGTTTTCAAGTTCTAATTAATCTGAAAATAAGTTGTATTTCTCATGTTGCCTAACTGCTAATTTGTCCCCACCGATGGATTATTCTGTCAGTGCTAATTCTCCATGTCCTTTTTTCTTCCTTCTGATAGGGACTTGGAATCACTGAGAAGGTGAAGGCTGTTCGTGTTAAATGCTCGCTCCACGACTTCCCACCACGCAGCACCGGCTCATATAACGGCTGTTAGTTCAGAGACTGTGTCTTCCGTTTGCAGACTGTTCACCATGGCATCTAGTTTGACATGTACTGGTGTAATCTGGGCGCTGCTGTCCCTCCTTTGCGCTGCTGCTTCCTGCGTTGGTTTCTTCATGCCCTACTGGCTGCTGGGAACCCAGATGGACAAGCCTGTGTCATTTGGCACCTTTCGCCGCTGCTCGTACCCAGTGCGGGATGAAGAGAGGCAGGCCACGGTGATGCTGGAGCAGTGTGGGCGCTATGCCTCCTTCTATGGAATCCCAAGCTTGGAGTGGAGAATCTGCACGGTGGTGACAGGTGTGGGATGTGGCCTCCTCCTGCTGGTGGCGCTCACAGCTCTCATGGGCTGCTGCATCTCTGATCTCATCTCACGTACAATTGGCCGTGTGGCTGGCGGCATCCAGTTTGTTGGGGGTGAGCTGACAGTCCTTTATGTTGTTTTGTGTATATTATTACTCGCAGCCAAACATGGTCCTGCCTTCATTCACACCGTGATAGTTCTGTTCTGAACAGTGATCAAGCTCTGACTGAATCTATGCAAAGATCTGAAATTAAAAAAGGCTAAGCCATCTAAGAACAGTATCTTAATGTGGGCATTTGAATAGCATATTACTGGTGATCTTTTCAAGGCTTGATTATAGTTACAAAATGGGAGAATTTTCATAGAAAAACTGCTTTTGGTGGGTCCAGTCACAGTGACTCTATCCTTCCCAAGCCATTTGACTTTTTATCCAAATAGGAAGCAAAAGTTAAGCTTCCACATCTGGATATAGTACAGATGTGCTTAGATTTTCTCTTTATATGCTATGGATGCTACGGAAATGCATGTAAAGTGCAACAGTTGTCACTAAAATTCATAGAAGAAATGGAGAAGAACAAAGCCAGTTCTTACCTTAACCTGCATTGCCAAGCCCACCCTCAAACTTGTGCAAGGTCTTAGCAAGGTATAGCCTACATGGGCAAGTTTAATCATACTGTAAACCATCAAGTCCTTGCAGTGCTATCACACACACAAATTTTCATACACTCTGCACAACATGCTCAACACTGAATTTGTCCGAGGTCTTAGTGATGTCACTTTGTGTACCAAGTGTCACCTTTATACACAAAGTCTTTGTCAAGATATCAAGTACAGAAGGATTCTGACACTCTGCTCACTGGTTGCTACAATTGAAGAGTTCAGATGCAAAACCCAGTATCTCCAAAACCATAAATTTTTAGTTGACGCCATCATGTACTTGGCTGTCAAGGGGACCATCAGTGTGCAAAATATGAAAGAATTTGAACAAACTGTTTTCATGTTATAGATGATAGTTTGTGCATTTCCGCATAGGGTTTCCTTTAAATCTCCATTTTCAACTGCATTTTTCTCCATTTGAAAAGTAAAGTCTAAGTAAAGTTCTAAGTAAAGTTTTGAAAATGGGTTACGCCCCCTACACTAGCTTGTCGCATGTGTCTGTTGAGATCGGTTGGCGTTGGGGGTAGGGATGTGAAAAGCTAATGTTGCAATCTCAAAACACATGGTGGACTAGATGTCTCATTTCAAAACAGTTGGTTCAGTCTTTGTGGTTTTGGAAAGCCACCTCTTTGCAGGACACAGCCTGAGAAGTATGCAGCGCCTGAATTAGAACACAGCTGGTGTCATCGGGAATGAAAACTGGGACATGGAGGTGCCGTATTACTCTGATACAGCTGTGATGTAGTGTCCCCTTTAGGACAGTACTTCATCTGCATATGCACTAGTGTGTTTGTTTGTTTGTTTTCGTCTTAGATCTTTTGGTATATCCTGTTGCCTTTAGTTATGGTTGTAATTGACTTCAGATTTGAGTTGATATGTTGTCATGAATTAAAATGACATTCGTGAGGAGACGAGGTGGCATCATGACAATGAAAATTCTTTCTTGGTTATCAAATCTGCTGATGGCCCAGGTGAGCCTGTCTTTCCTCAGTTACTCATTTTCACAAGAGATAAACATTCACACAGTGATTTGTCTGTCATCTTTGTTGTGTTTGAATGTTGGGGAAGTTTGGTTAAAAAAAACCTATGACACATTTCAACATGGAAAGGGAGGAGGAGTTCTAATTTACATTAAAGATAAATTGCGAAGATAAATTTAATTGTAAAGTAATTGAACTTAATACTCCTCTTGAATGTCTAGCCTTAAATATAATTTTGTCACCATCAATGAACTTTAATGTTGTTGTTAACTCATACAATTAAGCAGTTTGAGGCTTACAAAGAAACAATATGGTATGGGGATTTCAACATTAATTGGACTGAAAAAGCTTGTAAACAAAAACTTAAAACAATCATGACAAAATTTAATTACCATCAAATGATTAAAGGGTCCACCAGGATCACCCGGCAGTCAAAGACCCTAATTGACATGGCATTTACAAACAAAAATGAGCGCATTATAAAAACATATAATTTAATAACGGGGCTATCTGATCATAATTTGACTTTGACTGCTAGGAAGCTGACTAAAAAGAGACTTTGCTACTTTGGTAAATTAAACAACAATGAAAATGACATGAAATCCTTTATCCCCAAATCCAAAATCCCACAGTTTGAAAGGGAACTAAAACATCTCAATTGGGAACATATTTTAGCCTTGGAAGACATTGTTGAATGCTGCAATTCAATCACTGCAGCAATCACTCAATTAGTTAATAAATTCACCATTCAAAAAAAGTGCAAAGGAAAACATTCTCCCATGGCTAAATAATGATATAAGGAAACTCATGAAAACGAGAGATCTTGCCTTGAAGAAATCACTACAGTCCAAACTCAGCATAGATAATTTTACTTTTAAAAGCTTGAGAAAAAAGTAGTGAAAGAGCTGAAGAAAGCACAAGCTTCCTATTATACAAATCTTATAGGCAATTCTATGGGCAACAATAATTCTCTTTGGAAATATTTGAATAATCTGACGAATTTTTGCCAGCTTGCACTCGGCCGAAACGGACGCATTTTTCTCTTCTCCCTCCCTCCTTATCTTTCCTGCTTCTGTGGCGTGTTGTCTGTGAGGCTGCAGCTTTGCTCTTCTGGAAAACGACAAAAATGGATCTGTTAAAGTGGTCTCTGAACGCAATTGACACTATTTTTTCCACAAGACATTCGGGGGCGGAGGACCCGACCTGTCCTGCCGGGACGCATGTGATGGGTTACGTGATGGACTCGTGGAGGAGATGGCAGGTCATGTGCCTTTACACGCTTTCTGTGGAGGATGTCGAAGATGTGTATATATTTGGCTTGGTGGTGACTGGCTTTCTGCTGTGTGGAGCGGGCATGGCGCTGGTTTACCGGAAAATTAAGAAAGTGGAGGCAGCATTAATTGGGCCGTTCAGGCTGCCCTACATGATTGATTTGATTGGGAAGGCAGTGGCTGCGCAGTCAGTGGGTGTTAACTGCACGCTGGAAAACATCTCGGGCAGGATTGCAGCTCTGGAAACCCGCTTTGACCGTCAGTAAAGACCACATCCTACATTCAGATGTATTGAGAGCCACTCTGTTCTCAGAACTGTGGAATCTTTCAGGCGTCTGCTAATCTGGTTATTCATTTGGCTTCCCCAAACACAGCTGCACTTCAAGGCTGCTGTAATAAAAAACCTCCTCAAGAAGATCAACACTTAAGCCTCGCTCCCTGGTCATCCCCCTCCCCTCAGCTTCTCCAGCTCTGACGTTGACTGTGGACAGTGGACTGCTCAGGGCTGAGCCCCTCCCCCTTCCAGGATTGTCGGACAAGGCCGTTGACGGCGCCTAATAGGCTGCCTCCGGAGTGTTCTGATAAACTGGACCTTCAAATCTCGGTTGTCGTCCTGCGTCTTTGTTTGTCTGTGTGATTATTGTTTTTCTGTGCTGATGGGGGTTTTTTTTCCTCATTGCTGCTGTGTAACGCAGCGGCTATGAGGGTTTTTTTCTCTTTCTTCCCTCGTGTGTGCTTTTTATATGTGTTTATGTACCGGGCCGGCCTATGTGTGTTGTGTGTTATGTGTGATTCGTTTGTTATGGGTCGGTCTTGGTTTGCTCAGCCCTGCTGTTGACCAAGGCAGGGATGTACATCTGGAGCTGGTCCCCGGGCGCCTAATGGCGACTTCTGCTCCTAATTGGCAATTAGGATGGGTTAAATGCAGTAGACACATTTCATTGTGCAGGGAACATGTTCTTTTGTGCATATGACAATAAAATTCTTTTGAATCATTTGAATCCTTTTGAATCCTTGAATAAAACAACCAAGTCCAAAGGAAATAAAGAATTAATTGTGAATGGCAAAATCATTAATGAAAACGCCATCATGGCCAATGAAATTAATAAGCATTTTGTACTATCAATAGAAGAACTAATAAAAGATTTTGAGAGAGCCACATTTGAAAGTGAATCACTACAGTCCTCTTCTGAATACTTTTGTCTATAAGAAGTGAATGAGACTGAAGTATCAAAGATTATCCAAAAACTGTCCAACTCCAAAGCAAATGATATCTATAATATAAATTCCTGCTTTCTCAAACGTTACAGTAACTTGTTAGTTAAACCTTTGACATACCTTATTAATTTGTCCATTAGAAAATGTAAATTTCCTTCAGGCTGGAAAAAAACTGTGATTGTCCCAATTTTTAAATCAGGAGTCCAGGACTCTATGCACAACTACAGGCCGATAGCAATTTTAACTGTATCGTCAAAACTTACTGAAAAAGTTGTGGCAGCTCAACTGACTGACCACTTGGAGGCCAACCAGCTCCTCCACCCACAGCAGTTTGGTTTTAGAGCAGGGTATTCAACTGAGATCGCCAACTGCTACTTCATAGAAAACATTAAAAATTCACTAGACAAGGGTGAAGTGGTAGGAGCTGTGTTTTTGGATCTTAAAAAGGCGTTTGAAACAGTCAATCATAGCCTCCTTTTAGCCAAAATGTCCACATTTAACATTTCCTCAGAGGCGATGCAGTGGTTCACCTCTTTCCTGCAGGATAGGGAGCAGTGTGTGAGAGTGGCCCAGGACAAATCCTCCCTGATAAACATCTCGATGGGAACCTCAGGGCTCCATACTGGGACCACTGCTTTTTGGTCTCTTTATAAATGACCTTCCACTATCTTGCCCAGGTGTTCGCTGCCAACTTTATGCGGACGATGCAGTTTTTTATGCACCCGCAAAGACACCAGAGCAAGCTGCAGATGTTTTATCTGCATGTTTGGCTGAGGTTAGTCAGTGGCTTTTCAAAAATCAGTTAGTCCCTAACCTCACTAAAACAGTGTCTATGTGCTTTTCAATCAAAAAACAAAAATTAGAACACAATTTTAAAATAGTTTTCCAAAACAGCGAAATACAACAAGTAAATGAAATGAAATATCTAGGATTGGTCCTTGACCCGCAACTAAAATTTGATGAACACATAAAGAAAATATCCAAAACAATACAAAGAAATATAAATTGTTTTAGACTTATCAGGCACTTCATTCCAAACCAGGCGGCCCTGCTGTACATGCATGGGATGATATTCTCTCATATTTCCTATTGCATGACAGCATGGGCCCAGGCAGCTCCCTCAGCCACAAAGCGCATTGGTTCACTTTACAATCAAGCAATCAAAATTATGGACAGAAAACCAATCCGTCATCACCACTGTCAAATCCTCCACAAACATAACTTATTGAGTTTTGACAGTTTTAGCAATTTCTGTTATCTAAAATTAGTTTTTAAATGCTACCACAATTTGGCTCCAGAACCACTTAGGGAATTTATAGGGAGACCAAACATCAGCAGGACAACAAGAGGTAGCTTAAATCAAAACTGTACCATCCCCAAGTGCAGAACCTCGTTTGGACAGTCAGCCTTTTCTTACAAAAGCTGTAAACTCTGGAACTCACTGCCCACAGATATTAAGGCCATCAGTGAGTTGAAAATGTTCACCTTTAAACTTAAATCTTGGCTTAAATCACACCAAAACTGTACCCACCAGTAAACATATGAGAGTGAATGAATGAGGTGAGTGAGATGAGAGTTTGAATTGCACTGTTGTATTTATTATAGATGTTCAAATGTAAATTAAGATGTTTTTTAGGTCGTGTTAGAGTAGAAAAGCCTAACCAGGGACGGGAATTGTAAATTAGCACTTGTTGCTATACTCTGTATGCATCACATCAGCTACAAGCTTTGATTTGTAGCTATCTCTGATTGTATTGTCCCTGTCAAATAAACTAATAAATAAATAAATAAATGTTGTTGTATTGAATTTAGCTCTTTTTTCCAGACATGGGGCCAAATACAAAAGTATTTGTATTTGAAAATACTTAAATACATTTTTTGGAGTATTTGTATTTTCTGATTTTGAATTCAGAGTATTTGTATTTGTATTTCAAATACATCGCCGATCCCAAGTATTTCCAAATACTTTTACAAATACTTTTTCAAATACTTTTCAAACTTGGGAATCTCTTGTGATAGTTTAATTATTGCCTGTGATATTATAATAGTGAATTTGTGATAAAACATTCAATCCTTTACTTCTCAGTAGTATTTGGTCATGCTATTTTCACAATAAATTGTCAGCGGTTTATCAGTTTTTGTGTTGATTTGTTGTTTATAGTTCATAGAATGTATTTGTATTTGAAATACTCAAAATATAAAGTATTTGTATTTGAAAAAGTACAGAGTATTTGTATTTGTAATTCAAAAATCTAAAGTATTTGTATTTAAATACAATGTAAAGTATTTGACCCCATGTCTGCTTTTTTCCTTTTTTGTTTTTGTTTTTTTTTTTAAGTCTAAAAGAGTTGTACAGTTGCAGGAGAAATATTCAGTCATTGTATTGTGTTTTTGCCAGAATTCCATTTTGATCTGTTTTTCTGATCAAATCTGGTCGGGTTTTCAGGTTGATTGTGCTCAAAAAGTTCCATTAGTTTTGTTCTGCTGACTTGTATGTTGAAGACGTGTACATTGGCTAAAGAAGCAAACTGTGACCAAAAGGTCATTGTTTCAGTCTCTGCCAACACAGCAAAATCTGGAAAACTCGTCCTTTGCTTGTTTACACTGAACCAAACAGAGGTGATATAATGTGCCCCCCCAACTGACTGTGTGATTTTAAGCTAACATGCTGGCTTTCCCAAATCAAAGGTGTTAGGTAAACCACATTGTTGTTTTGTATGAATTTTATAATGCATGTGTTTAGGGATGGGAATTGATGAGATTTCATAGATATCCATGACATTATTAATTCTGCTTATTGGTCTAATTGTTTATCAATTCCTGATCAGTGTGGGAAAATGTCGGCCTTCAGTTGTTTTTCTTGTTGCTTCATGATTCCATTCGGTTCCGGTTCATGAGGTCACGATTTGATTCAAAATCAAGCTTCAATTCAAAAACAAATTTTTCATTCTGAATCAATTCAGGACATACATTTGCTAATTTCTGGATCTAGTCAAGTGTGTGCAGTGTGCTAAGAAAGGTGTATGACAGTATGATGTACCTTGGCTCAGTTACATCTGCATCATGAATTGGAGGCCTTTGGTTTCCACAACACTGTAGAGGTGCAGGTCTTTTGAAGTTTCATTTTTTGCACATGTGGAGTTGGCTGGAAGTTTGTTAAAATGGGCGGCTGCTTCTTTAAACTCAGGGTGATAACGTGCTAAATGCACTTGAGCATTTGTTGTGTTTCCACAATACTTGTCTTTCATTTTGCACAGCTTGCATATAGACTTGATCATATCGAGCTCCTTCTTACCCGAGACTGTAGAATCCAAAGAGCACCAAAACACTTGCTTTTAGCGTTGGTGGAGCGAGTGGAACGTCTTGCATTTGTTGCATTTCCATGCTAATGACGAGCTGTGCTAATTCGCGAGCATAGCGCAAACTGTTGTATGGAAGTCAAGAGGGATGCATGACAGTATCTCTACCCATATGGAAAATAAATAGAAAAACCTTACATGAAGTTACATCAATTCCAGTAATAAACATGTGTTGTGCTTATAAGTCTCAGTTTTGATATTACACATATCTACTAAGGATTCTGTATGTGGAATTACTATAAACGCAACACTTTTGGTTTTGCTCCCATTTTGTATGAGATGAACTCAAAGATCTAAAACTTTTAGAAAAAATATACAATATTACCATTTCTCTCAAATATTGTTCACAAACCAGTCTGAATCTGTGATAGTGAGCACTTCTCCTTTGTTGAGATAATCCATCCCACCTCACAGGTGTGCCATATCAAGATGCTGATTAGACACCATGATTAGTGCACAGGTGTGCCTTAGACTGCCCACAATAAAAGGCCACTCTGAAAGGTGCAGTTTTATCACACAGCACAATGCCACAGATGTCGCAAGATTTGAGGGAGTGTGCAATTGGCATGTTGACAGCAGGAATGTCAACCAGAACTGTTGCTCGTGTATTGAATGTTCATTTCTCTACCATAAGCCGTCTCCAAAGGCGTTTCAGAGAATTTGGCAGTACATCCAACCAGCCTCACAACCGCAGACCACGTGTAACTACACCAGCCCAGGACCTCCACATCCAGCATGTTCACCTCCAAGATCATCTGAGACCATCCACTCGGACAGCTACTGGAACAATCGGTTTGCATAACCAAAGAATTTCTGCACAAACTGTCAGAAACTGTCTCAGGGAAGCTCATCTGCATGCTCGTCGTCCTCATCGGGGTCTCGACCTGACTCCAGTTCGTTGTTGTAACCGATTTGAGTGGGCAAATGCTCACATTTGCTGCCGTTTGGCACGTTGGAGAGGTGTTCTCTTCACGGATGATGCGAAGGAGATGTGTTGCACTGCATGAGGCAAATGGTGGTCACACCAGATACTGACTGGTATCCCCCCCAATAAAACAAAACTGCACCTTTCAGAGTGGCCTTTTATTGTGGGCAGTCTAAGGCACACCTGTGCACTAATCATGGTGTCTAATCAGCATCTTGATATGGCACACCTGTGAGGTGGGATGGATTATCTCAGCAAAGGAGAAGTGCTCAATATCACAGATTTAGACTGGTTTGTGCACAGTATTTGAGGGAAATGGTGATATTGTGTATGTGGAAAAAGTTTTAGATCGTTGAGTTAATCTCATACAAAATGGGAGCAAAACCAAAAGTGTTGCGTTTATATTTTTGTTGAGTATATATTGTTCTTTTAAGTTCCCAATTTATATAAGTCACATATTGTACAAATTTACTAAGGATCTTATATCTGGTTTGACTGTCACATGCATTACTTACAAGTTCCAGATAGAACAGATACAAACTTTATAAAATTGATGTATATCTTTTCAATATGGGTAGTTTTATGGCAGTGAGGAGAAAATGACTTAAATGGAGACAAAGTTATTAAAAATCAATTTTTGAAAGTTTTGAATCGTTAAGGATAAGATTTACAATTCTGATGTGAGTTTTGTCTTTTTTTCCCCCCACATCCCGAATCTGATGTCATTACACGTGGGTTTTCGTACGGGAGAACTGTCAGGAAAAACATAAGAGGAAGTGATAACGTCTGAGGCATGCAACTCTGATGGATTGAAAAATTTGGGACTGGTTCTCAACTGAACCCAGTTGTTAAGTCCCATCCCTGTACATGTTGGAAACATGAATACTCCACAGACCGTCATTTGGTTCTTCTTCATACCCTGTGCCCTCTGGATAAGGGTATAGAGCTGTCAGACGTCGCTGTTGCCACACTTCACAAACATTTGGACAGTCGAGCCTTGTTTCCTGTAGGTTCGCTATCAGTTTGGACAGCAGGTGCTTCTCTGTTTGTTCTTGTGGCAAACAGCAGTTCTAATTTAAAGCTACAGGCACAGAAACTTTTGGAGATCTGGAAATAGACTTTTGTGATGCTGTATAGCCTCAGTCTCTGTTGAGTATTTTCAAATGTTAAGTTTAATAGCTGTTTGAAGACTCCTGGTGAGTAGTTTGCTGAAAAGGTGTGTAATATAAACCCTTAAATTCTTCTGAGCACATAATTAAAAATGAACAGGGCTTTGTTGCTATTCATGACTCCTCCATGTGTATTAACAATCCCCTTTGGGTGACAGGCCTAGGACAGGGGGTAAAGCAACACGCAACTTCAGTTAATACGTGCATCCGTCTGTCGCATTTCATGCCAATACTATACGTAACCTAATGGGAAAACAATTCTTCACAAATCTGTGTATATTACAGGAGTGCACATAACTGGTACTCATTGCTCGTGTGTGCAAAACATCATTGATGCACAGCAGAGGAAAACACTTTTCCTACAATCTGTCATTGCTTTCCTCTTATGAAGCACTTTCCTTGTGTTTTCTGCTGCGCATCATTTATTTTTAACACACACAAGCACCATGAGTGCATACCTGCATACCTATATATATATATATATATATATATATATATATATATATATATATATATATATATATATATATATAGCATAATATAAATATAAGCATTTGGTGTAATTTTACTTTTAGGGGGTGCTGCCTCTGCTGGGGAATGCTCAGCCAGGAGTTCATTTTTTTGACTAATAATCAAAATTTAGTGCCTTGCAAAGTAAACTTTTCCTATGTACCATAAATCTGTGGATTTGTTCTTAATGTTTCTGATGAAATAAGTGTTTCAGTTAACTTTAACGTATGCGCATGCACAAAATATGCAAATTGATCCTGGCTGCAGTGCACTTCCACCCCCGAAAATCCCTTTTAATTTGTTTGCTAGCAATAGGTGATCACATTGTCGCGCGCACCAGCTTTGTTTATGTGTACTGTTGGTTTTTGCACGTGTTCTCCTGGGATGTGAGGTCTGAGGACAGGCTTCCATGGAAGCTGCTCGTTTCTGTGCCCCAGTTTAAAAAGCTGCAGTGCTCCAGCCTTCTCATTAACTCAAACGTTTGCTCGCATACTGTGGTTCACCACTCTGCTATTTACAAACCCCATCACTGGGCTTTAAAAAGCGACGTGACAAGAAAAGCAGGTTGCAGGCAGATTTGACAGAGCTGCCAGGTTTTTAGGAGGACAAATCTGCAGAGCACGACTGCAACGTGCCGTGTCCTAGTTCGCAAATGATTAGCTACTTAGAAACATCTGTATTAATGATGTATAATATGTAGTCGTGATTAGGTGTAGGCTTAGAAATGTGCACTTTTATGTCACGAGAGCAACTTTTAAGCTCACAACAACCTTATGAATTCAGCAGTATAGCAAGCTGCTATTTTTGGTGATTTCCTGACAAAAATTCCTGACTTACTCTCTTTTGTGGACTCCCAAAACCAGACAAGCATGAATTTAGACAGAGAGAGTGGGTGAAGGGGGGATACAATGGAGCAGCCACTGCTCAGATCTTTTTAACTCGAATGCTGGCCAGGCAAAGGGCAGATGTGTCAGAAGGGCTAATTGGAAGTGACACAGTTGGGAAGTTCAGTGGGCTGTACTCTGTATTGTCTTCTGTCCATTTAAAGGAAAGCCAAACTGTCAGAAAATTAGAAAAGAGGTGGGAAGAAATCCAGATGATTGAAACGTTTTATGAACAAAAGATCTTTCAGAGAAATTAAGTCATAGGCAGTAAAAACAAAATTTGTGCAGAGAGATATGATCAGATCTGGATGATTAACAGAAACAGAGATTGCAAAAATAAATTATACATTGGCATTGTATGAGAATTTAGCTTCAAGGCTTCAAGCTTCAGTGTCATCCTCATTTTGTGTTTCTCCTGTTCTTATTGCTGTACCCTATTGAGAACAGTAACTACTGATGTTGCTGTAGAGTTTTTCTCTTGCAATGCTGCTCAACCTATTTGTTCCAGAGCTGGTTAATTGCTGATGTCAGAAGGCTAGATTTCTATCAAAGGCCGAAGAGAGAGAATCCGTTCTAGCTCGTAAATCAAAGGCTTAAGATCTCTAGCTTGCTGCTTACATTAAAGACTTATGCCGTTGTGCAGGAACTAACCAACTGTGGCTCACACAGGAAGATCACATATTAAAAGATTCTTGACTTGGATTTGGTTGTTAGGGAATTTGTTTCCCCTCCTATGGAGTCTTGTCATAGTCATTCTTTTCTTTCTCTCTCTCTCTCTCTTTTTTTGGTTCCTTCTCTTCACAGCGAGAACAACCCAGTGGGCATGGCCACATTGTATTAAGTTGTGACGTCAGTCAACATGACATTGACGTCAGTCCATTGTCAATCTGCCCATGTTGTGATGTTAGAATATTGACTTTGATAGGTCGAAATGTGGTTCTCACCTGTATTTTGACTTCTGTTTAATGTCTGTCAAAAACCTGTGGGAAGTGTGTTTGTTTAGTTATTTCTTCTTTTTGCGGCTAATTCCGTTAGAGGTCGCCACAGCAGATCGATCGTTTCCATCTCACCCTGTCCTCTGAGTCTTCCTCTGTCACACCAACCACCTGCATGTCCTCCCTCAGCACATCCATAAACCTCCTCTTTGGCCTTCCTCTTCTCCAGCCTGGTGGCAGGAGGAAAACCAAAATCACAAAGATATCGAAAATAGCTTGACGTTAAGTAAAAATAACATAATATAAATGCAAAGGCACTTGGAGAGTCAATCCCGTTGCTAGTGATTGACTGCTCTTACCTGTTTTTCCAATGGAGGAAACAACTGGTGACCCCAATGCAGAGAACATCAAGGAAAGTCGAAAAGTTCTTTAAATGGAGTTGTAGGTGAAATAGTCCATGAGGGAGGAGGCAGATTTATTAGTAGGCAAGCAGAAAAGTTCAGTACACAAAAAAGCAATCAGACCGCCCAAACAACTCCAAAGGGGGCAGGTGAGGGAAGACACTGGAGCATCAGTCAGCTATGAGAGATCACTAGGAAGCTTGAACATGAGTAGGTTCCACAAATATGGTAAGATGTACTTGCACAGAACAACATGAGATGGAGGTTTTTATGCATGAGGGAAATCGGAGGAAAATAACAGATAGATATGCACTAACATGGAAGGAAAGAAAACGAAACCAGACACAGGAAGGAAGCATCATAATAAAACAAAGTGAGAGACAAAACTATAAATGGAGACAAAAACAAACTGCACATTACAGTGCTGAAATGCCAGTTTCAATAAATTGCAAATGTTTAAATAGACCCGCCTCTTTCTGGTCTGCCATCCAGAAATTTGGAGATGGGACATTCTGCAGTACCTTTTATGACCATCTGACAGCAGTCTGTACCATCCACCTGCTGTCTACCTGTGCTTTGGATGCCATCATGCAGTTGTGAACGAGGTAATCCGAATGTGTTCTGACAGAGTTGACCACGCCTCTTTTCATCCCGACTGCGTTGGATAATAGCAATACGAGGGTAGGCTGAAAAGTTCTAAGGCTCACCAAGAAGGAGAAATGCTGTTTCAATAAAACTTGGCATGCATTAAGTTCAACTCTTCTGATGACTAACTGTGTTATTTTCTTCCAGGTTGTGAGGTAGTTTGTGGTTCATAGCCAAGTTTGAAAGTTCGTGGTAGAGGGAAACGGCAAAAATGGACAAAATCTGGCATTGCGGTGTGATTAAGTACCTGCATAAGAAGGGGTTAAAGCCCAAGGACATTCATGCGGATATGGTTGCTACATTAGGGGATGGAGCTCCCTCCATATCTACAGTGCAGAAGTGGGCAGCTGAATTTAAGAGGGGCAGAGAGAGCCTTGAAGATGACCCAAGGTCTGGGTGGCCTGCAACAGCCACAACCCAGAAAAACATTGACCTTGTTCATGAAATGGTGATGGACGACAGACGATCGACGATTAATCAGCTAGCAGATGCTGTGGGAATATCCCGTGAGAGAATTGAACACATTCTGCATGAAGAACTTGGAATATCAAAGGTGTCAGCTCGGTGGGTGCCACGTCTTCTGACGCCTGATCAGAAACGCACCAGGCTAGTCATGTTGAAGGCAAACTTGGCGCAATTTGAAGAGGATCCAGCCAATTACATGGAATGTTTTCTTACCCAGGATGAGTGTTGGGTTCACCACTTTGACCAGCGACAAAAAAAACAATCAATGCAGTGGAAACACCCAAGGTCACCACCTCCAAAGAAGGCCAAGGTCGTTTCGTCTGCGGGGAAGATCATGGTTTCAGTTTTCTGGGATGCCAAGGGCATTGTGTTCGTGGACTATCTTGAAAAGGGACAAACCATAAATGGACAGTACTATTGTAACCTACTGAGACAGTTACGCGAGGCTATCAAAAAGAAGCGACCAGGAAAGCTGACGAAAGGGGTGCTGTTCCATCAAGACATTGCCGCAGCTCACAAGTCAACAGTGGCCATGGCCACTATCCATGAGTGTGGATTCGAACTGGTAGATCACCCACCATACTCCCCTGACTTGGCACCCTCGGACTTTCATCTGTTCCCAAACCTGAAAAAAAATTGGCTGGGAAGCACTATTGGAGCAATGATGAGGTGATGGCTGCCGTTGAGGACTATTTTGACTCTCAAGATGAAAGCTTCTATGCCAAGGGAATCGAAGCACTCAACCACCGCTGGAAGAAGTGTGTGGAGTTACAGGGAGACTATGTAGAAAAATAACCCTGAATTTGTTCAATTCGACAACTGCATCATAGTCAGCCTTAGAACTTTTCAGCCTACCCTCGTATTTGCCGTGTTGGGCATGCTTCTGGCAAACTCTTGTTATGTGTGACTGGGGCTTTAACCACGCTACGTAAAGAGGTGGAGCCAGGTAAACCTGAGAGGGTTTTTTCATCTTACAGATTTGAGCATTTCAGTTAATTTGACTCAGATGAAGATAATGCGCTCAAGTATCCTTCACCTTCTTCTTTCAGCTGCACCCATTTGGGGTTGCCACAGCATATCAGCTGTTTCCATCTCACCCTGTCATCTGTATCTTCCTCTGTCATACCAACCACCAGCATGTCCTCCCTCACCACATCCATGAACCTCCTGTTTCGTCTCCCTGTTCTCCTCCTGCCTGGTAGCTCCATCCTCAGCATCTTTCTCCCTGTATACTCTGGGTTCTATTTATTTATTTCTTGCCACAAAACTACAGATATGTTAAGGTGCGTTTACACATAACGATGACAAGTCACGAATGCCATGAAGTATACATTCTTGGCTGCTGATCACCAATGTGATGATTCGGGGCAGAGGCGTCAGGTGTCCTCGGGAACTGCTGCAACCTGTTACCATGCATTACGATTAATGGCACGTGTTGCTGGAGAATTATCAGGAACCATTACGCACGGTCAAGAATAAGTTTCCACGCTATTGTGCATAGCGCATCGTTAAGTTCTGTCACGTTGTGAATGAGGCGAATTATCTCCACACACCTCCATATTCATCCATCAGCTGCTGAACAATTCAGATTGCTCCAGTTTGTGCCACAGCAGAAGAACTTTGTGATTGCATGTTTAGTTGGGCTCTGTGCCATGGAGTTGCGCAGAGAGGAGGAGGAGACGGAGAGAGACAGATGTGTGGCTCCATGCGGCTCTCGTCTCGCTCGTTTTCCCAAACATCAGGCACATGCAGCAGGTGGAACACCTGCAGGAGTGCGGTGAGGAGCGTTGGAACAAGACTTTTAGCTGAGTTGGCATCAATGTCCTCCTTCAGCATACTGCAGCAATGAAACTGAATGCGGTGCAGCGGGGTTTAATTGTGCGCATGTCAGAAAAGAACGCTGTCACGCTCTATTAAGGATCACCACTAGTCAAGACGGATCAACATACTCAGTTGCGACCTCCACGACATGAGGCGAAATGAGGGTGGTGCGTGACATTCATGGAAAATTTTTTGACAGCTAAAAACATGCTCCAAGAAAATCACGAATATCATGCACCAACACGCATTATTAAGAAACCTATTCAGATGCGTTAAGTCACTTTAAGAATGTCAGGAATGTGCCGAGAATGACGCAAATATGACATTCATAACGCGTCTTGCCTATGTGTAAACGCATCATTACTTCTTGATTGTAACGTTTGTTTGTTTAGTCATAAGTTTAATACTATATTGGATTTCTGTGGTGATCCAGTGCTAGATTTCTGCGTTAATCCATTTTTCAAATTCAGTGTTTTTCCACATTGATTCAGCATCAGACTTCAGCGTGCATCAGCATTGAATCAATGATATTTGCCTGCTGGGAAAGTGTTTTTGTTTAAAGCAAGGATCATTCATTTCGTTGCATACTTGCAGTTGTCTGTGCTCACATGGGTGCGTTGGTCAAAAAATTAGTTGTGTTCACGGACCAGGAAAACTGAATTCAGCAGAAAAATATAAATAAAAGTAATACATTTTAGAAAACAACACTTTAATAACTATAATTTGTACAATATTTGTAAGCTGCTTTTCCTCCTTTCTGGAGTTGGCTGTTGCTGGAACTGTGTGGCGATCAGATGGATGAACAGGGGTGATTCACTTTTCACATGCAGGGTTTTTCCTGGCTCAGATTGAGCCCACCACAGGACCCGAGGCTGGTGGCTGGATGCGTCCTGTTTATGGCACATGTACAGACACATTTACGGTCTTAATTTTGCAGATTACTGAAGGAAGAAGAAAATAAATAGGGAACTATCACATCATTTTTTTCCCAAATTAATTTTTTTTAAATTGATCATTGAAAAGCCAACAATAGTTATTTAAACTAAGTGCTTTTTCAGTGGATTACTTGAACTTGTTTTATATACAGTATATCTAGTAAGTAATGACTAGAATATTATTTGCTGGATAAGTCAAAAGAAATGATTTTGTGCTACAAATTATTTGACCAGTATGACAATGAGCTGCTGCGGCAACAAGAAGAAGATGAAGAATGCATTTGTATGACACAAGTATCGAAGCTTTCACAAACAAGTTTTTGTCGACAGATAAACCCAGTTTAATCTAACACCATTCTTTGTCTTTTTCTTTGACGAGCTTTCATTTTTATATTATCAATAAAAACATTTGGTAGTAGTTAGCTGTCCCTTTCATTCCAATATGTGTGTTAGCGTGGTCATATGATGCACAGATTTATGACGCAGTTGGGTTCAGTTAATGCAACATAAAAGTCGCTGTTCATGTTTTTTTTTTTTTAGTAGACGGACAGTCTTATATTTAATCCTATGATGGCACACAAGAACATGCACTGTTTCATAGAGGAAAAACTTACTGGGTGAACTGATGAATGCAGTTCTGTACAATATTTTGTTTCCGGCCCATGGATATCGTTATGTTAACCGTAACGATCTGTTGGTAGGTTATTACTGCTACGGTGATATGACACCCTGACCTTAATGGCTCAAATAATCCAAATTTTACAGAGATACATGAACCCAAAGAATAAATGAAACAAGAAATGTTGGTTGACATAAAGGGAGTTAAAAAACAAAAAGTCTTCCACCTGAGAATCAAACCCCTGTCTCCGGCAGGACAGCCAGGGATACTTACCACTATATTAACGAGGAGCTAGCAACAAACACACTGAGTCACAGAACATCACTTGCCATGAGAACATCAAATGCCATAAGAATAGTCCCAAGATTTAGTGTTACAGCTGTCGTAACTGTAATCACTTTGTTTGTTTCCAGTGTTCTGACTTTTTGTCCTGAGCTGATAAATTCCACTTCTCACATCAGCTGGCAGCAGGATCACATAAACATTCTGCCAGCGTGTATAATGATCAAATAAGTGTGCGCTTGCACCTGCAATGAATTTAAAGCCACAAAATAACAAAAATGTCACTGAAAAAACAAGGGAGACTATGACCTATTTATGCCCCATGGGGCAAACATCGTTAAAATAGTTTTGCTTGGACCTTTACCTTGGGCAAAAGTCAGTGTAGGCATTTGCCGAGACTGAGGCAGCAGTACATGCTAATCAGGCAGTGACCTCACATTTCTCTATGCAGGAAAAACACTAACATGCTGTGAGACTTTAGACATGGTTTGAAACCAAAATATAGACTGCTGATAACAGTTTAGTTTATGTTATGCCCACCACACGCTTGTCAGTTATGTGGAGACTTAATTCTGCCCCTTTTGTGCACAGCTGAGATTTAGCACTGTATAAATAGTAATGTGTCGACGTAGAATCCCTTAATTGAGAGAGTAGCATCAACTCAGAACATTTTGGGTTCAACTGTGCTGAACTAATGAATTTAATTTTTATGTTTTCAACATTTTTTAAAATCATTTAACCTGATACAGCAACACATCCAGATACAGTTGCAATCAAAATAAATAAAAAATAGTTAAGCTATTAAGTTTACATAAATTTACACTTTATGATGATTCATTTAATTCAGGGGTGTCCAAGTTCGGTTCTTGAGGTCTACCGTCCTGACACTCTTAGTTGTCTCCTGTTCCAACACACCTGAATCCAATGAAAAACTCTTTAGCAGGCTTTTAATGAGCCTTTCATTGGATTCAGGTGCATTGGAGCAGTGAGACAACTAAGAGTGTCAGGAAGGTAGATCTCGAGAACCGAACTTGGATACCTCTGATTTAATTAATTTAAAGCCTGGATTCTGCTCTGTAACTCTGTGTCATGCAATGACAAGTGTGACAGTTTTAAAGTTCTCCGTCGCTGGATTATGCTTGATTATGCATTAATTTGACCCTCAGCAAGCTTTTCTTTCTACAATCATCATCCCCAGTTCAAAGGTAAGCTGTACAATTTGATCTTTTTCCGACTTCGTGTTGTAAATTTGCGGACATTTCTGCCAAATATACGTGATCCCGAAATATAATCATCGTGTGCACTGCAAAAACTATTAAAATATGATGGCAGATGGAGTGAAAGCAGAAAAGTGTCAAATCACAGGTTTTTGTGTCTTATTTGTACCTCTGTTACTGTGCACATCCACACTGCTCGGGGTTTAAATGGAAACACATTGCGATCGGATGGGACATTTTTATCTGATGTGAGCAAAAATCCATTATATACGGTATTTATTACATGGAAAACAACAGAGGTGGGATGAAGTCACTGTCAAGTCATTCTCAAGTCATCAATCTGCAAGTCCCAAGTCAAGCCTCAAGTCAGCTGACAAACAACTGGTTGTCATTATGACTTGAGACTTGACTTGGGACTTGCAGATTCATGACTTACGAGTGTCTTGATGGTGACTTTGTCCCACCTCTGGAAAACAATACAAAAACATTTTTTGTCCGGTGACTGTGAATATCCGATTTATATGATGATGGTTTAGGTGAGTTTTTTACTGTACATGGGACTGAACAATAAATTTACCTCTCAAAGCTTTGACGATGAAGTCGCTTCCATCCCACACGGCTGACTTTATTTTCCCAAATTGTTCTTCTGTTCAGATCTGAAGGGAATCTGTGCATCTTGAAGCCTTTGTTGTGTCTATTTGTGCATCCAAATGCACAACAAAACAGCATTTTCAGTGAATAAATAAATAAAATACCTGGATTTACATGTAGATTAATTAACAGTGAATGCTATTTTGGCCCCAAGATGGCACCACGAGTCATGTGACCATTTTTTTTTTACTTATATATATACACACACACACTTTTTCAGTGTGATGAAGTTTACTCACTGAACAGCACCATCTGCAGGCCACTGTTACACACACGTTAGTTATGTGTGCATGTCCTTTTTGTCATCTCCTAGTTCTCAAAGTTTGTTTTCTAAGTAGTTTTGTTTAGATTTTTAATGTTCTGTGTGGAGTGGACGTAGGTATGACGTCATTATTTTTGCAGCTGTGGCTGATATTTACTCATAAATGTCACATGTTTCACAATTTTTCAGTGCTTTTAAAGTATGGAATCATCTTTCATGTATCTAAATGTTTTGACCAGGGCTGTGTATGTTGGCCAGCCAGGGATGACAGCATACATGGATATGCTAATTTGAAACCTCAAAGTAAAAGTAAGTCCCTTCGGCATCTCCCTTGTTGTCACTCGGGGTTGCCATCACAGATCTGAGGTGGATCTGCATGTTGATTTGGCACAGGTTTTACGCAAGATACCCTTCTTGACGCAACTCCATATTGGAGAATGGGCAGGGGTGGGGTTTGAACTGGGAACCTTCCACACTGGAAACAAGTGCACTTAATGGGGCTATTCCAAAGAGCGCCGTTCCTTCCTTCCTGTTTCATCCCAAATAGCAAATTGGAGCACGTTTGAAGCATCATAGTAACTTCTTGATTCATTTTTCTCATTATTGAAGAAACTTGGTATACATAGTAGTTACGGCCGTCATCAGCACCGGTTTTGAAATCAGGGTGAAATTTTCGAGCTGTTCAAAAATTTCATTCCGATTCTCCAATTCATCGCTAGTCTGTGGTAACTCCCGGGTGTTCATAGTCCTAAAAGCTTCAGTGATGTTCAGATGTCTTTAAACTGGGTTTTCCTAGTGAGTTCAGCTTGATATTAGTTCGATCATGCTCCATCAGGGTAAAAATTTGAAGCATATGCAGCGTTTGTTGTGGTTCTGACTGAGGGTGCAGCTCCTTACTTTCGTTTTTGGGCGAGTTGCCAGGTTTGCACTTTATAAGCCGGCATGTTAGCAGGCAAGTCGGAGTAAGCCGTTTCATTCCATTTTGGCACTTTTTTTGGATTGCGGGTGATCATAATAGAACCGTGCCCTGTGTAATGGGGTGTAACTGCTTGGCCACTACCCCCAGAAGCTGTAAAGTCTTGGCAGGAAATTTTATGTCTTCACGGTGATGGACACATTGGCAGATGGATTCTTTGACCAAATGCAGTAAGAGGCTTGGCAGTCTGTTTTGAATGGGTTGTGGTATTTTTGTACTGAGTTACTGTTTTCTCTCTGATTGGTGGGGGCAGCCAGGGTCAGGCACCTGATTGCATGTGATGCAGTCTGGTTGTGTCTTTTTTAGCTCACAAAACAAAGGAAATGGAGTTTTTCCAAATGACTGTGGTACAACTGGAACTTTAGTGGGAAACCCAGATCATAACAGGCAGTTTATATGAATGTATGTTGAAAAAGAAACAAAGAGAACTAGTTATTAAATTGTTGTAGGGTGTGACAGTACAACTGAAAGGACCAGAGGCCCATATTGACAGATTCCTCATACACTGATTGTTTGTATTTTTGTTTTTAATTAATAATGGGGCTGGGGGGTGGATCAGTATTACTGCGATATGAAAAGATTTTTAAACTTCATCATTGATAGAATTCCACTGGTTATGGATGAGGTGGAAAGAATGTAGCATTGCTTTTATTCAGCAGAGGGGGCAATGTATTTGTTGCTGACCTAATCTGAGTATTACCTGACCTCTGCAGACATGAGAAAAAAGTGAGAGATCGGAAGCAATATTACCTGTACTGTTGTATATTAAATCTAAAGTGTGGAATCACTTTGGGCTTTGCAAATTATCAGTAGATGCAGTATCAGACATGATGAAATTGATATGCATATTATTATTTAACACTTTTTTATAGAGTTAGGTCCAACGTTGTGAAAGATACATTGGCATACAGCATTTTATGTAAAAAAAAAATATGCAGGATGATGTGCCTGTAAAACAAAATAGAAAAATGTGATGCGTGTTCTTTTTGTAATTTAAGTGCATTTCTGTAGCGTTGTTCATCAGGAGCAGATGCTCACCTTGCTTTACAATGATGCCTCACGTTCACTTGTTTACACACACACACACACACACACACACACACACACACACACACACACACACACACACACACACACACACACTGATGTCAGTTTGCTGCCATAAAAGGCACTTAAATGCATAGTGGGACAACTAGGGGATTGAGGACCTGGTCCAAAGGACCTTAATGATTTTACTATCTGAGAGTGAACTGAACCAAGGATGTTCTGGTCTTTAGCCTGCTTCTGCCCTGGTCACATGGCATACGACAAAAGCTGGATGAAGAATAAAAAGTCAAAAATTGTTGAGAAAAGGTGGATTAAAGATTCTGTTCTTTCCCCATGGCTTAGTGTTCAACTTTGGTGTTTACGAGGTTCTGACTCACCCTCACTGATGATTTCTGCATGGAGCAGGAACCACGGACCTGTTGGCCAGAAACCAGGTGCCTGAGCTAGTCGCAATAAAAGCCCCGCCCCTTTTTGTTTTTTCGTTGCCGATGTTCCTCTGTTAGGCGGGTTCGTCCCAGCTACATCGGTTCCTCCGCTTACGGGTGTCTTTCTGACAGCCTTCTGTCCACTCTTACGGCTAGAGCTATGAGAGAGTCCAAATCCTCTGGCAACTTGACTGCCGCAAGTTGGTCCTTAATATGACCTGACAGTCCTTGGAAAAAGACATTAGTTATTGTCACCGTGTTCCACTTGCTTTTAGCAGTGAGGATATGGAAGTCAATTGCATAATCAGCTACCTTGCGTGAACCTTGCCTTAATGTCAATAAAGACCTCACAGCTTTCCGACATGGAAACGTGTGCTGGAATACCTGCTCAAATTCCTTAACGAAGCTGTGAACTGACAAGCAGATTTTGGATCTGCAGCTCCACTCAGCTGTTCCCCAAGCCTCAGCATGTCCAGACAAGTGTGATATAATAAACATGATCTTAGCATGGTTGGATGAAAAGGCTGAAGCCTGAAGTTCAAAGTAAAGTTCACATTGAATGATGAATGACTTCACGTCTCCTGATTCCCTGGAGAAATGCTCCGGACAGGAAAGCTGGTTGCAAAAATCAAAGTCTCTGACTTGGGGCGGGCTTCCTGCTGATGCCCCTGGTGGTGGGTGTGCAGCAGCATCCGGTGTCACTGTGACAGGTGTACTTTTTTTTTTTTTTTTTCTGAGTGAATGTGGTGTGCGTGTGTGACCCCCATCCGCCCTTCCCGATCAGCCTGCAGCATCCTACTCAAAGCCAACTAACAACTTCTATCAGGAGGAACCGACCACCAAAACAACACGAAGACAGACAAAAACGAAAGACAAGTGGTGAAAGCAATAACTGTGAAGTGAGACATCGAGGAGACGGGTCCCCAACATAAAACATGCCAGGACAAACCACCACACATGAACAAGCAGTGACAGCAACAGTCTGTTGTCTAGTTAGTGAGCATTTGTACCCTAATCTGGGACACCAGAGTCTTGATCCCCTTGAGAGCACCCAAAACCGAAGTGTGGTGTTGGCCACGAACACATAACCAACCACCCACAGAGACCCAGATCACAGCTATATATCCGATCACTACTGTGGCTGGTGTGTTGGGCCAAGATAAAAGTACAGAACCCTACCATATGACATGGACCACTCCGGCAGGCCAGAAGCCATACGGCCGACTGCAAGCGACGATGGAAATGGGTCCAGGATGCAGGGCACCAGGAGGAACCATGTGAAAAAGGGAAGCGGAAGGGCACAGGGGCCAGGAAGGGCAGCCACCAGAGCCACCGGGGCAGCATGACAGACTAACAAGGGAGTGGCCCGACGGCGCTGGAATGCACCCCCGACACTACCCCCCCCCCCCCCCCCAACAGAGGCAAAGGAAGCAACCCCATACCCAAGGGAAGCATGCAGGGCCCATCAAGGGGGGGGGGCAGAATCACACCACCCTGGCCACGGCCCCAAGAGGGAGGAGCGAGCAGTGGTGGGGACAGGGAGCAAAGCAGCCACCGCAACTGAACCCAGAGCGCAGGCAGGGACCACTGGAATACGAAGGCGGGGCCCGGCCCCCAGAAAAGAGGCAAGATCAAAAAACAGGCAAAAGGTTAGAAAAACACAGCGTGGAAAAACAATCAAGCAAGGACTGGGAGAAAGCTGGTAGCAATGACACAAAGGTATGACAAACTGGCAAAGACCAAGAGAAAAACGTGGAACTTAAGAAGAGCAGGTAATGAGGGGAAAATTAGGAACAGGTGTGAGAGAACAATCAGGAAAGAGGCGTGGCAACAGAAGGGCAAACAACACACCCAGATCTAAACCCCAGACAAGAGAGTGCAGTAACCAGAACATAAAACAATACAAAACCCAAACATGAACACAAAGCAATACAAAATCCCCTGCATAAACAAAGCCACTCATGACACCAGCAGGGTGTGCATCGCCCCTCCTGTGCCTTTCTTTAACATGATCTTTTTCTATAATTTTAGGCTCTTTGAGTTTTCTATATTGTGGACAGTTGCTGTCATATAAATTGGATTTCACACAGACTGCAACATGAATATTTTGTTTCATCTATTTGATTTTCTTACCAAATTTCATTGGTTTTGCTGTTTATTGTTTTTCAACCCTGTCTCGTGTATACGTCTCACATTAAAGTCATTCTTCTTCATTCAAGCTGCTTCTCTAATCTAATCAAACAGCTTTTAGTGGAGGCTGTAAGTTTTGAGGATATATTCAGGAGTTTCTGAGACAGTGTGAATTGCAGACTGTGCAGATGTTGAATTGGCTAGTGATGTCACCATCTGCCAAAACCACTCATAGTTTTAAAACAGAAATTCCAAAATCACTTTAAAACTGGAAGGAGCTGTTGCTGCCAACCCTGGAGTATCATGAATTCATTTCTTCCACATCTGCTAAAAATAAAAAATTTGCATCTGTCAAAATATCACCGAAAGCGCAGTTCAGTTTCAGAAATGTATCTTTTTTGTTGTTAGTTTGATAAAAGCTGGAATATTTGGTGTAGCGTTTGTTATAACCACATTAAACATGCTTTTAATGACAGAAAACAATGAAAAGTTTTCTTCCATCAGTTAGTAGCAAAAATTGGCAGCTTGGTGGCCAAGTAGTCTGTGCACTTGCTTCTAAAACAGAAGGTCTCTGATTTAAGACCATCTGTGCACATTCTCTATGTAATGCAGACTTTAGTTGGGAAGAGTATCTGGTGTACAGTAAAATAATATTAAACATGCAAATCTGTATTTGATCTGCTGCAGCAACCTTGAGTAAAGGAGGAGAAACTGAAAGGTTTCTAATTAGCAACAAAAACCGAAGAGTCATTTATGTCATTGACAGCGATCTGCCCTTTGAAAACAATTAGTCAAATTAAACTGGTGTGATCCATAAAAGCGGTTACAAAATATAGATGAAATCTGAAAAATATTGCCGTCAGTTATTATGAATGTCAGCTAGATTGAAACATTTTAACGTCTGCTAAAAATGTCAGGAGGCGTAGTTACTCGAGACCTGAGGCTGTTGGTTTTGTTTTATTGAAAAGGTGATGAAGTGCTGTGTCCTTGAAAGTGAAGGGGAAATAACAACCCGCAAACGGTATGATGCATGACTGGCTGCGCTCGGCTTTTTTCAGGGAGATTGTTGTGACAGTATTAAGGATGGAGGTAGAGGAGTTCATATGTATACTCCTCTAGGACGTCCAGAAGAGATGTAATTCTCTGAAGTGTTCTTTTCCCAAAGGATGTTTGTTCAACTCAGCATATTTCACGTGGGGAAGGTTGTGCTCAGCCTAATTTTGTCAGCTATACTGAGAATTATGAGCTACACTGAGAATTCCTACTTTCAGAAAAGACTTAAATGCTACAACTGCAGGGTGGGCTCTGATCATTTATAACTGATTAGAGACGTATTAATGTTGATTATATGAAATATACCATGGGTGTCGATGCTGATGACGTAACGTCAGATAACCATGGGCTTTTAGCAGTATTACACACCTGACACGTCCACATGAGATATCTTGCGTGTGCTCTCTGATCATCCAGCTTTTGCTTCACAGTTTTTACATTCTCCCATGCAGAACATAGTGTACGGGACATTATCAGGAAGGAGGTAGATGTTAGAATGAAAAAAGTAACAGCTGCACACTTACAGCCAGCGTCGGAGGTGTTTGCCAGCAGAGAGTGTGCGGGGGGTTTCTGAGAAAAATTTGCTTATGAATTACAACAATATTGTATTGTTATTCATTCCAAGAATCTAGGGCAATAGTTTTTACTGTTTTACATGTTATTTAAACCTCCCACCACCATCAGCATCAAAATTTTCTAGTCTTACCCCCGGAAACCGCTTTATGATAAGATTTCTGTGGTACACAAATGACATGGTTTTAAACACTTTTTTTATTGTTGCCTGTTGTTTATGCCAATTAGTCAAGTGTACGAATTAAAGGATTATTAACAGAGTGAAAAATATAAAATATCAGACCGAGATGTAAGTACGGTCCGAGTGTTAGCGAGGTCCTTGCGAAAAACACAGAGGTCTGATATTCCTGTACAGACCGAGCAGGTAGGTTAATAATTCATTTATTATATGGCTACTATATATAAATTATAAATAAATATATAAATTATAATATATATATATGTTTTTTGCATTTACGCAATATCTCTAAAATCAGAAAGGTCTTGTCTCAGAGTGATGCTGAAAAACTAATTCATGCATTTATTTCCTCTAGGCTGGACTATTGTAATTCATTATTATCAGGTTGTCCTAAAAGTTCCCTAAAAAGCCTTCAGTTAATTCAAAATGCTGCAGCTAGAGTACTGACGGGGACTAGAAGGAGAGAGCATATCTCACCCATATTGGCCTCTCTTCATTGGCTTCCTGTTAATTCTAGAATAGAATTTAAAATTCTTCTTCTTACTTATAAGGTTTTGAATAATCAGGTCCCATCTTATCTTAGGGACCTCGTAGTACCATATCACCCCAATAGAGCGCTTCGCTCTCAGACTGCAGGCTTACTTGTAGTTCCTAGGGTTTGTAAGAGTAGAATGGGAGGCAGAGCCTTCAGCTTTCAGGCTCCTCTCCTGTGGAACCAGCTCCCAATTCAGATCAGGGAGACAGACACCCTCTCTACTTTTAAGATTAGGCTTAAAACTTTCCTTTTTGCTAAAGCTTATAGTTAGGGCTGGATCAGGTGACCCTGAACCATCCCTTAGTTATGCTGCTATAGACGTAGACTGCTGGGGGGTTCCCATGATGCACTGTTTCTTTCCCTTTTTGCTCTGTATGCACCACTCTGCATTTAATCATTAGTGATCGATCTCTGCTCCCCTCCACAGCATGTCTTTTTCCTGGTTCTCTCCCTCAGCCCCAACCAGTCCCAGCAGAAGACTGCCCCTCCCTGAGCCTGGTTCTGCTGGAGGTTTCTTCCTGTTAAAAGGGAGTTTTTCCTTCCCACTGTAGCCAAGTGCTTGCTCACAGGGGGTCGTTTTGACCGTTGGGGTTTTACATAATTATTGTATGGCCTTGCCTTACAATATAAAGCGCCTTGGGGCAACTGTTTGTTGTGATTTGGCGCTATATAAAAAAATTGATTGATTGATTGATTGATTGATTGAAACACACAAACTTACGTTATCACCCAAATATGAAAGCTGCTGACGGTGTTGGGCTTGTAGTCAGACCTGTTCACTTCACCTCCGTGAAGAACTTGCTAACAGATGGTCCGGTCGTTAGCTGGTAAGCTTTCAGTCTCTGTGTTTTTTCAATGCTGTTTAGGTATTTGTGGAATATGTTCATGAAAATTCAGTAAGGTATGTCTTCTATAATATATTACAATTCTAAGGTAGAACTCTACTAGTGTTCCAGACCAATTGTCACGGTAACCAGTCTGATATGGGAAAATATCAGACCACAAATCAGCCAATCAGAGCGTGCATAGCATTGCAGCCATACAATAATTCTAGTTATCTTATTTTAGTTATCGCATTTGATGCATTTAAACTCTTGATTCGTGTATGCATGACTGTCTTTATCAATGAGGACCACAGTGGAAACAAACATTCTATTTTTTTATGCTTCAGTGTGCTTGCTGTTTTGGATGTTATATATACGAGGTCTGTTAGAAAAGTAGCCGACCTTATTATTTTTTTCCAAAAACCATATGGATTTAAATCACGTGTGATTGCGTCAGCCAAGCTTGAACCCTCGTGTGCATGCGTTCCGCATAGCACAGGAATTGTGAAAAGATGTGGACATCAGCACTTTTTCGGCACATTAAGACAGATGTGCGGAGGAGTTCGGCGCATCGTGGTGCAGCCGCTCGGCGCAAAGAAACGCCGTGATGAAGCCTCACAGGACATGTTGGGGCTTGTCCAGCTCAAGCTCAATTTCTCGGATATTCACATGACAGAAAAGCAACCGGAATCCGTCTGAAAGCCATCCTGAGAGACCAACACTGAGGTGGTTTTGTGCCGTGTCAAGAGCGGCACAGTGGTGCGTCCCTCGGCTTCTTTTTCCATGAAAAAAAAACTCCTGTAACCGTGGAATGTGCCGGAAAAAGTGCTGATCACACATCTTTTCACAATTCCTGTGCTAGTCAGAGGACATACCAGATCAAGACAGCGTCCAGTTTAGAAATGAACGGCACATTTCACTGTTACAGGAGTTTTTGTCATGGAAAGAGGAACAAAGGCGGAGGAATTCCGCGCGTCGCAGTGGAGCTACATGGCAAAAAAGAAACGCCGTGATGAAGCCTCACAGGACATGTTCTGGCATGTCCAGCTCATGCACAATCACAATCGGATATTCACACGACTGGAAAGCAACCGGAATCCGTCTGAAATCCACCTTTAAGCCGTCCTGTGAGACCAACACCGAGGTGGTTTTGTCCCACGTAATGAACGGCTCCGTGGCGCGTCCCTCGGCTTCTTTTTCCATGAAAAAAAAAACTCCTGTAACGGTGGAATGTGCCGGAAAAAGTGCTGATGTCCACATCTTCTGCCTTTTTGTGAAAGTCAGACGAGGTCCCGGATCAACAAAGCTTTCACGTTGGAAATGATCTGGTTGTTTGTGCGGGGTGTCAGCCTGTCCATCGGCGCTGGGAGCACGCTGCGCTCTCAGCAGTTGTGGGCCATCCTTAAAGGGGCAGTAGCACTCCTTAATCTGTTTAATCCCCATAAAATCGTCCCTGAAAGCCATATTAATTTTTCGAACGGTGTCCACCTGGAGGTCTCTTACAGTTTCTGGAAAAAAATTGATGCAGCAAAGATCCAAATCGTTCAGACATTTATTCGCAATAAAAAATAGACGAGAGGGGTAGACCACACCTCACTCAAAGCCTGTTCACAGGCGAATGAAGCAACCGACAGGCATGAAAAAACTCACGCATGCGCACGAGGGTTCAAGCTTGGCTGACGCAATCACACGTGATTCAAATCCATATGGTTTTTGAAAAAAATAATAAGATTGGATACTTTTCTAACAGACCTCGTAGACTATATATATTTTATCTTGCCAAAATAAAAATTCATCACTTCTTTACAGGGGACCTTCCAACGGCGACAGGGTCGAGGTTAAACTACAATTAAATTGGAGATTGGAATAATATTTGAGTATGCACAATAGAGTGAATATCGAGTATTGGTGATCATCCTAGATTGGAAACTGTGAAACATATAATATGGTGTAATCCTATATCGACCTGTTGGTGACTGTGCTACCTTATATAGCGTGAAGCGACACAGGGTACTCCACAGCCAAAGCCAGTACCTATTTACATTTGGGTGGACTGGGAGAATGCAGATTAAGTGTCTTGACCAAGGATTCTCCATGGATTCAAACTCAAGTTTACATATTAGGAGGCCATCTCCTTATCCACTAAGCTTCCCGCTCTGTATCTATATGATGTAATACTGTGACATATATGGTAGGGGTGCCGGAAAAAATCGATTCATGTCCGAATCACGATTCTTATTTATTAAGATTTTGAATCGATCCAAAATGTCCAAGAATCGATTTTTAAAAAGCATTTTTTAAAATCATTTTCTTGCTTACTCTCTGCGTGTACTGTTTGTCAGGCAACGGCCTCTGTACTACAGCGTCCCCGCGAGGAGAGGGTCCGGTGTGCTTCAAACATTACTGAGCTGCAGCTTAGCAGGCGCATCCTTGCTGAAGGCAAATGTTTGGGCGCATTTTGGATTTTATTATTTGCTGCATAAGAAGGAGCTTGACATGACTTATGCAGTGTGCAAAATCTGCAAAATGAAAGTCAAGTACTTTGGAAACACTTCAGATCCGCAATCCCACATGCTACGCCATCACCCGGAGCTAAAAGAAGTGGAGCAGCGGTCTCTGCCGACTACTGACCAGCGCTTCGCTAAACTGCCTGCCAACTCTGAACGAGCAAAGCAGATAAGTAAATTTACATCTAGAATCACTTGATTAACCTTCTAAAGCTGCATTTTCTTAAACATAAACATTTTTTAAGTAATATAACTATTTCTCGGAGCTCTTTGAATTGAAAATCGATTCTGAATCGACTTGTCACCCCAAGAATCGGAATCGAATTGAATCGTGAGTTGTTGTACGATTCACATCCCTAATATATGGATATGCTAATTATGCTGCTAATTTGCAAGCGTACATTTATCAGCATTCTAAGGCATTTAACACCTGGGGGAGGAGCATCAGGCAGTTCAAACGACTTACTTCACTTAAATCTTGTTGAGTCTTGAGGGCCATAAGCCATCCACATAATCAGTACAATTGCCTCTTGTTTATTTTACATGAGAAGACAAAATCTTCAGAATATATGGATGGAAGCCACATAATTTAGTGGAATTTGAGCTGGTATGTCAGATCAGAAAGACATTATTGTATCGGAAACAAAGCATTTCACTGGGCCAATCCCGTGCAGTGTGCACAGGCTTGTTGGCTGAGCTGCTTGAATACGTCCCACATCAATCTCCACTGAACCGGTGGTTGATGTGAAGTATGAAATAATTGGCAGTGTTGCCTGCTGGGAAAGCCTTGCCTTATTTTAGTTTTTTGGTTGATTGGCTGTGTTTACACCTCCTCTACCAGAAACCTCATTTGTCCATGCTGGTCAGGAGTGTCAATAAATGTCATTACAGTATGTGTGTCCTTCAAAATATATCACATTACATTTTTCTGAATGCATTTTCTTCCCAAAACCTCATATCTAGAGCTACACCCATTTGTGCATAGGCCCAACATTCTGTCCAGATGTGCAGGGTAATATTAATCCATGTTCAGCTAGCAGGCACACTGCTAGATTCCAGCCTCCCAGATGTAAACTGCATCCACAAAAGATATTTCAGTGATACAATATGATTTGTCATACTTTTTAGTGTCTCCACTGTGAAACTTGTCTTGTCCTCTGGGCTACAGCAATTAAAAGCAAAACAAGACACATATGCACATACCATGTCATACCAGTGCATGACAGAGTAACATAAAACAAGCAATAAATCAGACAGGCATGGATTGCTCAGCCCCTCAAATTGCACAGCACGTATTCAGCTGAAGTCTGCAGTCTGGAATGCACAAATCCTATTGCCTAACACAATTTTACTTAAAACTTTAAACCTTTTTAAAGCTATTTATACTTTGCATTTGAGGAATTTGTAACATCTATCAGAAAGTAGAAGCCTGTATTCTAAGTAGCGGATGCATGATGGATCACTCAGTATTCTGTGGGCTTCTCTGAGTACAGACATCTCATAAATTGACTGAATTCAGTTTTGCCTAAAATCTTCAGGCACTGTTTACAAGTCTGGCCACTTTAGATTTAAGTTGAGCTGATTAAGTTTCCTATATCTAATCAGGTTGTCTTGAGCTGCCTGATTCTGGCTGACATCATGGGCTGAGCAGCCCTAAAAAGTGCAGACTCTTATGAAGCCCAGAACACAATTTTTCTGTTTTATGAACCATAAAATGATACAAACATATAAAAGCTGACAGGAATTCCAGCCATTTTGTAGACTTTAGATCGTGATAAAGAGAGCTGCAGACCCAGAATGAAGCAGTGACTGATGGGTGTCCGTGCCCAGTTTTTGCTGTAACCAAATCATGTGGCATATTTTTTATGGCACATGGCGTATTTAAATATTTATCATGTGTGAAAGAGTTTTGAAGTTGTTGACAAAATAATAAACACAACTTTGGACAAAGTTAATTAGCTCCTGAAACCACATGTAGATACGTAGACTGCCAGTGAAATGTTTGGATGCACTTTCCCATTCATGCACTTTTGCGTGAGTAAATCCCAATGACAGCCTGCAGAAGTAATGTTACCCAGCGCCTGTCATAATAATCAAGCTTTTGCCCCAATCCCAGTCTGATTCATTTAAAATTGAATACCTGATGATACTGGCATTTTCGTAGGTAATACACTTGCACAGGGCACACTGCAAGCATATTAAAGTAAATCCATTGGGGGTTCAAATGAGACTGTGCTGCAGTCTCGTTTGAACCCCTACGTGGTCGCAGGATTTGACCACATCTGGGGAAAGCCGGCACAAACACGGCAGAGAATCCCCCCGCGGAGTGTGGGAGTTTAAGTACAAACCATTCAGCCCGGCTCAGTAAACGTAAAAGCATACTTGCTGTCACCTAGCGACCCTGCAAACAGCGTTAATTCCAACAGGAAAATGGTGTACTGTTTTGTTTTCGGCTGAAATCACCGAAGCAGTCGCGAAAGTGCAGTTTTTTTTTAGTTCCCAGTGGAGAAGGGAAGCAAATGGGAGAGGACGTGTCGGTAAGTGTTAGGCTACACAGCTAACCAGAGTAGCTGTGTTTTCTTTCCTGCACAACCGCCTCGACACGTTTGTGCTCCGGGTCATATTTTATTTAAAAAAAATAAAATATCAAAGTCAACAACACACATTTAAATAAACATATCTGGTCACTTCCACATAGTGCAGCATTGTAGTAGTCTTTAGAAATGGCATAGAATGTTATAAGTGTGTCTTATTTTATTAATATGTTAAAATATTAAGAAAAGAACAGTGATAGAAACTGTTAAGTTTTCATCTTAATGACACCGAATCTGTGTGATTATGAGTATAACGAGCAGTTATTTAGCATATGGATCACAAATCCAGATTTGTGTTTTTCCAGGGTTTTTCAGTCCTCCACTGCATCCTGGTATGTATGTTCAGGGCGGGCAAATGTAGGTGTTTTCAGATAGATGAGTGCATCATGTAGATCTGCAGCCTGCTTTCACTCCATTTAAAAGTCATTCTTAGACCCTTATAAGAACCTGAGATATTTCATGTTTTTTTTTTTTTTTGTTTGTTTTATGTGTGGTGCTATAACATCAGTTATCTTTGGAATTAGGGTGTGAAACTGAATTAATGATGTGTTTTATCATTTACTACTTTTATGGTGGCGGTAAAGAGATCTTTTGTTAGATGTCCTGAACATTTGAGACACAAATTTCTGCAGATGTGGAAAGGCCAATTCCCTGCATCTTCATAGAGGAGATTTTCTGTTCACATATCTCAAAAAAACAAAAATAGCATTATGATGTTGGGTCCTTATGATGAAACAAGGCTCAACATTTATGCCTGTGTTACCTCAAAAGGCTTGAGTGATAAACTCAAGGCATGTAAATATATTACAGATGGGCTGCCATTACGGCTTCCATAATTCCGCCAAGGGCTGTTTGGCACACACACTTGTCCTGTTCGACAGCCGTACCAGCACAGCCAGGAGCTTTGTCCTCATTTCGGCTTTGCAAGCTCTTGCCAGCTGGATCCCGCCCAGCCCCAGAATGTGGCCATCCACTCCCCAGTTGCCGCCAGCACTCGTTTTCAAGAGGTACAACAAAATTAAAACACATCATATTGTGAAGTGCAAGTGCTCATATTTCACAGGGAAATTCTGGTTGGGAATACGTCTCTTGATAATCATCCGTTTGTTGGTGTTGCATAATGACACATTTCCAGCCAATGGGTAAATATTCTCTGATGTTGTCCTTTTACTTCTGAAAACTTGTCTGTATTCTTTCCTTTTCATCGGCTTAGGGGTTTTGTGATGATGATGGACTATAGTGTCTCATCTGGCATGTAGGCATTGCATAAAGCTCATGATGTACCACAGGCTTGAACATTTGAGCAGTGAAAGCTTGATCATTTCAGCACAGAGCCTTCTGTAATGGTTTTTAGAAGGCTATCTTGCTCTTCATTACTTTCATTTCCGGCCACTGATGGTTATAAATTGAGCATCTCTTCCTCTGGGTTGATTGATCACCTAAAGTGCAGATGGCTCTCACAGCACTGTAATGCATTCATACAGTTCCACACTGTGCACTTGTCTCAAAGCCCCAACACCACAGGATTGTTTGGAGTTAAAAAAAAATAGTAAAATGTATCTTGTAGCCAATCAGTTTTTTAACAAGGTATTTCATTTTTTACACTTGATCATGAATTCTTTTCTTTTCAAGTTACCATGACGTCATTTATAATTCTGTTTTCAAAGATATTTCATTAACTGTTTATAGGAATAACAGCCATTTTTATACTCTCCAATTTTATATTATCCAATGTTAGAGGTTGTAAATACTTGGGCAAACTAAACCTATACGCATGCAGACTGTTGTTAAGTCAGGGGATGCATAGATGAACACTTCCAAGTCACTCAAAATATATTGGACTTCATTTTCCCTGTGTTGGTAATAGCATAGAGCTTGGACAACAAAAATGTAGATGGATGAGTGAGAGATTGTGTGAGTAACTGATTAAGTTAAACATTCCAGGCAAGTTTCTTCAGACAATAAGTCAAAAATAATAAATACTATCATGTTGAGACTCATGAAAATGAAAAAAATGTAATGAGGGCAAACCCTACTGCATTTGGTGAACTTTGGTGCAGAAAATCAAGTGAAATTGGGGAGACACGTCAATGGACAAAACAGTTTTGCCTACAGTGAGGAAAAAAGTATTTGAACACCCTGCAATTTTGCAAGTTCTTCCACTTAGAAATCATGGACGGATCTGAAATTTTCATCTTAGGTGCATATCCACTGTGAGAAACATAATCTAAAAAAAAAATTCTGGAAATCACAATATATGATTTTTTAAATAATTTATTTGTATGTTACTGCAGCAATTAAGTATTTGAACACCTGTGAAAATCAATGTTAATATTTGGTACAGTAGCCTTTGTTTGCAATTACAGAAGTCAAACGTTTCCTGTAGTTCTTGACCAAGTTTTCACACACTGCAGCAGGGATTTTGGTCCACTCCTCCATACAGATCTCTAAATCTTTCAGGTTTGGAGTTTCAGCTCCCTCCAAAGATTTTCTATTGAGTTCAGGTCTGGAGACTGGCCAGGCCACTCCAGGACCTTGAAATGCTTCTTATGGAGCCCCTTCTTAGTTTCCCTGGCTGTGTGTTTGGGGTCATTGTCATGCTGGAAGACCCAGCCATGACTCATCTTCAATGCTCTTACTGAGGGAAGGAGGTTGTTTGCCAAAATCTCGCATTATAAGACCCCATCCATCCTCCCTTCAATACGGTGCAGTCGTCCTGTCCCCTTTGCAGAAGAGCACCCCCAGAGTATGATGTTTCCACCCCCATGCGTCACGGTTGGGATGGTTTTCTTGGGGTTGTTCTCATACTCTAAACATGGTAAGTGGAGTTGATTCCAAAAAGCTCTATTTTGGTCTCATCTGACCACATGACCTTCTCCCATGCCTCCTCTGGATCATCCAGATGGTCACTGGTGAACTTCAAACGGGCCTGGACATGACCTGCTGCCCTGCAGGATTTTAAACCATGACAGCATCATGTGTTACTAATGTAATCTTTGTGACTGTGGTCCCAGCTCTCTTCAGGTCATTGACCATGTCCTCCTGTGTAGTTCTGAGCTTTCTCAGAATCATCCTTACCCTCACAAAGTGAGATCTTGCATGGAATCCTAGACTGAGGGAAATTGACAGTCATCTTGTGTTTCTTCCACTTTCTAATAAATAATCATAACAGTTGTTGTCTTCTACCAAGCTGCTTGCCTGTTGTCCTGTAGTCCATCCCAGCCTTGTGCAGGTCTACAGTTTTGTTCCTAATGTCCTTAGACAGCTCTTTGGTCTTGGCTATGGTGGACAGGTTGGAGTGTGGTTGATTGAGTGTGTGAACAGGTGTCTTTTATACAGGTAACAAGTTCAAACAGGTGCAGTTAATACAGGTAAAGAGTGCAGAATAAGAGGGCTTCTTAAAGAAAAATTAGCAGGTCTGTGTGAGCCAGAATTCTTGCTGGTTGGTAGGTGTTCAAATACTTATTTGCAGCAGTAGCATACAAATAAATTATTAAAAAAATCATACATTGTGATTTCTGGATTTTTTTTTTTTTTTTTTTTTTTTTTTTTTTTTTTTTTTAGATTATGTCTCTCACAGTGGACATGCACCTAAGATGAAAATTTCAGACCCCTCCAGAACTTGCAAAATCGCAGGGTGTTCAAATACTTATTTTCCTCACTGTATGTGATATCCCACTGATGTGTCTAATAAACAGTTTTGCCTATGTGATATCCCATTGATGTGTCTTCCACATGCTGAAAAAGTCATTGGCAGCATCCCCAGTAACATGTTCTATCCATTCTTGTATTACAGCTTCATTTTCTCATTCCGTTTTATATTTTGCCCCATATTTGCCTACATATGGGGCAAGATGTTTTTCCCCATGATTGTAAATGTGTTAGCTGGGCGGGGTGCATCATATTTCATCCTGTGGATATTAGCTTAATAGCTGGGCAAAGTGCCAAGCCTTATTGTCAGTATTGCAGATTATTGATGCTGAACGTGAAACACTGTTCCAGAATAATTTGAATATTTTACAAAATCTTATAACATTTTTCCCATGTTTCAAGACATTGTTCCAGAGTTCATAGAAGATATAAGGAGCTCTGCTAAATGGGTTTCAATGCATTATCAGCTGTTTTAAAACAAATGTTTCCAAATGTTTGAGTTGATTTCACTCTGGCCTTGAGACTTATTAAAACATAAGTGAATTAACTCGGGTTGCACTGTTTCTGAGTTTGATATTTAAAGGCTACAGTCAGCACAGGGTCTATATGTGCTGATGACGCATGTTGCTTCTACATCAATCATTCAGAGAGTGCTGTTGGAGGAGTAGAGAGAAGGTCAGAAGGAGTTGCATTGTGTATTTGTGGATTTATAGAAAGCTTATGACAGGGTTCCAAGAGAAGAGTTGTGGTATTGTATGGGGAAGTTTGGAGTGGCAGAGAAGTATGTGAGGGTTGTGCAGGACATGTACAAGGATAGTGGGACAGCAGTGAGATGTGCGGTAGGAGCTGGAGGTGGGATTACACCAACAATGGGCTCTGAGTCCTTTCTTGTTCGTAATGTTGATGGACAGGTTAATGGACAAGAACAGACAGGAATCTCCATGGACCATGATGTTTGCAGATGACATTGTAATCTGTGTTGAGAGTAGAGAGCAGGTGGAGATGAGCCTGGAGAGGAAGAGATATGCTCTGGAGAGAAGAGGAATGAAAGTTAGTAGGAGGAAGACTGTGCACGTGTGTGAAGGAAAGAGAACCCACTGGAATACTGTGGTTACAAGGAGCAGAGGTGGTGAAAGTAGATCAGTTTAAATACTTGGGGTCAACTGTCCAAAATAATGGAGAGTGTGGTACAGAGGTAAAGACGAGTGCTAGCTTCTCTCACTAGTCTAGTTCTTGAATGCTCATGTAGTAGAGGGTTGAATTCCAGATCTGTTCTTCCCGCTACCTGTGTGTGTCCTTTGGACATCTGTACTGTCCCTGTCCACCCAATTGTTAATGTGTACTGGCCTTGGCTGGGGAAGTAACCTGTGATGGACTAGCATCCCATCTAGGGACTGTCATAGACTCTCATCCCATTCATACTATGGCGTCCAACGACTTAGTTGTGACTTGAACCAAAGCTGAAAGTCTCCACTACAAACGCAGCTTAGATATTTCATTTCACCTTCATTTTAGCGGTGTACAGAGGAATAACTCTAAATATTGTCACTGTTCAAATACTTATGGGCCAACTGTATCATTTCTTTCTGCTCTGTCCACCCCCTCCATGACTTTCTCCTCCTGCTTTTCCACCCACAGGCTGTACACATTGCTTTCTGCTGTGAGCAAGGGAAAAAAATGAGATTGGGCCAGTACCCAGTGACCCGAAGAACGGACCTGGAGTCAGCCAGAATGACAGAAGGAGCGAATGGATGAGAAAAATACAGAGAGAGCGCGAGTGAGGGTGGAAAGCCCAGCATCAACAGGGATTTAGTTTTGTCAAACAGGAAGTCTGTAGATCCAAAAGACAGACAGGGGGTTAATTCAGTCTGTGCCTCTGTGAAGTCACTGTTTTTGCTGCCATTTTAGAAGGTGTGCAGCACATCGACGTGTTTGTGTCGCACTGAACAGAACTCCTCCAGAAAACGTGTCTGGCATTAATTCAGCTGTTAAAAACAATAGAGCAAGTGAATCCTGTCAATTGAGGTGAGCGAGTGAATTTGCAGCATGAATGTGGTGACCTCGCTCCCTTATTTCTTTCATGAAGAGCTGGTTTCCTGTAACTAAAGACGTAAAAGTGGCTCATCTCTACCACAGACTTAAAGCGATGAATATGTGTGAATCACGGCTCAGACAGATGCTTCACAGATGGCAGAACTTTGGCTTCTCTGTATCACTTGGGACCCACACTGTGCAGGGTGTGTTTAAATTCACTGCACCAGCCTGTAAATACAGAGAGTAATGCTTTAGTCACAGCTGGGCCAGAAGAATAAACCTTTCCTTACGTTTTCAGCCATCTTATTACTGGTTCATGTGAGGTGGTGAGTACAAAGGTGAGGAGAGAACAAACGAGGAAAATGGTCCCATTATTTTTCTCGTCTTCACCACATGATGTGTCTAATAGGGGTGGAAGAAGATGGAATGCTTGTGTTTAAGTGGTTACACATCTCGTAGTGAGTAAGAGCCCATGAGTCGGAATAAATGAATCAGTATGGATTGGATGGATTGGTCCGGAACCCTTTGGGATTAAGTAGTTTGTTCAGTATTCGTAACCAGTGTTACAGTCTCAGACGCACTGCAGTTAATTATACCCTGTTCTTGGGAATGTGGGGTCAATACTTGTTTTCTGTGACTTTCTTATAGGTCACATAGCATTCTGGTGAGGAATATCATCTGAATGTATGGAGGCAGAGCTGCAGGAAAAGTGACATTGTGTCATGGCAAAGACAGGAGTGTATTCTTGGTATTCATGACAGAAATCAGTAATGGTCTGGGGGAGGTGATGGTCTAGTGGTTAAAGCATTGGGCTTGAGACCAGACGATCCTCGGTTCAAATCCCAGCCTGACTGGAAAATCACTAAGGGCCCTTGGGCAAGGTTGTTAATCCCTTATTGGTCCCGGTGTGTAGTGAGCGCCTTGTATGGCAACACCCTCACATCAGGGTGAATGTGAGGCATTTGTAAAGCGCTTTGAGCATCTGATGCAGATTGAAAAGTGCTATATAAATGCAGTCCATTTACCATTTAATTTCTATTCTTTACTTTCTTTCATGTAGACTATATATATAGCTTTCATAATCTATTAATTTAGTGTTCATGTATTATTCAATTTAAATGAGTCATTTGTTTTTTGAGATTTTGCCTCACAGTAATATTTTTACTCATATTTGTGTTCTCGTATATGTGTTTGAGGATTACTCAAACACATGTGAAGTGGTTTCCACCAAAAGCCACAGCAAATCCGAGGTGGATCTATGCATGTGCATGTTGAATTGGAACAAGTTTTACACCGGATGCCCTTCCTGACGCAAATCTACTTTAGATGGAGAAATGTGGCAAGGGTGGAGTTTGAACCGGGAACATTGTGCACTGAAACCAAGTGCACTAACCACTTTGCCACTACCTCTGCTACATTAAAACAGTAAATTAACATTACAAAAATTACATAATGTTGTTGTTGTTGTTCATTCGGCTGCTCCCGGTTTTGTTCGGGGTCGCCACAGCTGATACAGCCAGATCCGCATTGGTAATTGGCATAAGTTTTACGCCGGATGCCCTTCCTGGCGCAACTCCAGTTTTACCTGGAGAAACACACACAGCAGGAAATAAAAGGCTTGAGTACTTCTCCTAAAAACTGTTGAGGTCTAAGGTTCTAAAAACATTCTGGAGTCACGGGAAGTAGGCATCACAATAAAACAAAACTAAAAATAGAGACAAAAAACGGATTGGACATGAGAGCACTGAAATGCCAGTTTCAATAAAGTGCAAATATTTACATAGATCTTCCTCAAAATCTAACTCTTCCTTGACCCATTGTCATGATGGCTGGGAGGCTGTACCACAATGCACCATGTTTGTACAGTGATGTATGATTCAAGAATTATGATTTATTTAACACCAAAATGGAACAGGGAATAAAAGTACAGCAAAGGCCAGAACGGAGAAAGAAACGCGTTACCAACCAAGAGTCAAGAATCCAGCAAGGCCGAGGTAAACAGAGAGGCCTGGTGGGTTCAGTATATAATGGGAGAACAGGACACCGTGCTAAATCATGACACCCAAGGCCTACTCTTCCACTAAAGTTAATTAAAATACATCCATATCTTTTTATGGCGTATGCTCTTGTGATCATCTTGGACTCTATGAAACTGTTTGTCTCAATGTTAGCACATTACCTTCAAGGCCTAATCAGGTTTTGATCTAACTTGACAGGTACATTGGGATCGTTCAACAATAAAGGTCAGAAGTCGAGGTCAGATTCCCTGCCGCCAATCTAATATATTTTGGAGAATGGCTATTTTCATGGAAATGAGTTCGGTTATTTTATTATTAGTGAGTGTGCTTGTAAAAAAAAAAAAAAAAAAAATCCATGTAACATTTTCTGTTCATGTTTGATCATGTTGTTTTGTTGTCCTCAGCAGATGTTCCACTTAAAACCAAAATGAAGAAATGACAGGGGGAAAAAAAACACATCAACAGTGTTCCAAAGTACAACACAACAAATGCACTAAAATACAAATGTGATGAGAGACACATCACAGATTAAACATAGTGAATTCATGCTTTGATTACAGACAGCAAGCAACTACAGAGGTTTTTTTCATCTTACAGATTTGACCACTTCATTTAATTTGACTCTGATGAAGATAATGTGCCTTCACCTGTCATCTCTGAAAACCCAAAGGTGGAATTAAGAGGTATTAAGAGGTATATGTTGAGTTAGAGGTCTTGTGGGAGTAGAGCGGGCTCCAGGAGAAGGAGATCAGGGTCAGTGTGTGGCCCTGGGACACAAGCTCGACATGTCATAGGTCACTCATGTGGCCAAACTGCCAGGCTGAGGGTGAGTGAAGGTGTCACAGACGGCAGCTGCAGATCAAACTGGAGGAGGATGGGTGTCCCTGCTGTTTGCACTGATGTAATTTCCAGAGTGTGTAAACATAACCACGACAAATGTGTGAATTTGTTGCTTCTCAGTCTTAACTCTGCTTGGGACTGAGTGAATTATAATGTTGTGGGCGCTGAGGCCAGAGCCCGCCTTTGCTGTCTGCCTTCAGGAATACTGGGAATTTTGGGGTAAATATATTCTGTGGCCCCTCACCCCCTCAATGATTTAACAGATTTTGAATGGACACTCTGGTGTTTGAACTGAATGCATTTTGCAACTTTCTTTTGTTTTTATCGTATTTATATACCACATCCATATTCAGATTTTGACTGAGGAGAGTTGTTTTGTCTGTTATCATTTCAGCTTATACAAGTGAGGTACAGCAAGAACCTTGAGGAAAGTGGGTTTGTTTGTCGGAGTAATCAGTATAAACAATACTTCATTTGGATGAGTGGGACATATGAATTCTTATTTTTTGAAGGCCTGCACAAAAACAACACACACACCAAAAAAAAACCAAACAAACAAACATCAAATGCAGTTTTAATGTAGCAATAAGAAAAACATGCTCCTGGTGTCATCATAAAGTGACAGCTCTGTAATTGTGCTGCATAAATTTATGTATTTAGACCACCTTTGGCAAAAATATGAACAATCATGCTTTTGCTGCCCGTGGAGAGGCCTGACTGTTTGGGTTGAAGATGATGTGGTGCGATTCCAGTTCGCCGTGACTTCCCACACTCTCATTCCAGCTGGTCAGCAGCTGGGTGGGCTCTTCCTGTTATAGGATCTGTTTCCACCACAGCAGGGGCTGCAGGCGCGAGAGAGGCACAGAGTGGGGGGGGCGTAAGGGTCAACGTAGCTGTAGAAGTCAACTGTGTCTTGTTAAAGGAATGCGCTCCTTCATAAGTGCACAGACCAGCTCACGTGAATCCTAGTTTTCAGCTGCGTGGTACTAAAGGCCCTTTCACACTAGATACTTGTGTTGTGTATCTAGTACGCAGGAAAGGCTACGTATGTTGTGCACAAGGAGGAAGGTTGGCCTGCCTCTTCTTCTTCTGTGGTTTTGAAGCTTCACTGCCAGCAAAGTTCAGCAGAGTCCGGCAGGATGAATAAGATCTAGCAATGCAGGTGTGTACTGATAGGAAAACCTAAAAGGATTTTTTTTGCCGGATTGGCATAGGGTTGCGTATAATTATGGAGGCATGGTGCACAGTAGTGCATTGTTGCGCAGACTTGCATACGATAGCGAAGTGTTGCATAGAACACTGTGTCCAGTGCACTGTCAAGTCTGTGAAAAAAAATTTTTTTCATTTTTTTGCGTCCATTTCACAGGCCCCTTTGCGTCCCTCAGCGTATTGCCATGTAGGGCTGCATAACAGAGAAAACATTTTTATACTGGTTCTATATATTTACCTTTTTCTTTTTAACCTTTGCACATTATGGCTCGTTTGCACTGAATGACCCTGCATACAATTTTGTTATACTTTTTGTATAATGACAATAAAATTCTGATTAGCTGCTTCCTTTAGCCTCATATCACACCCTCTCATTTAAATTTTGATGTCATGTTGTCGTCAGGGGCTCCTGGGTTACACTTGTATGTGAGACCATAAAAGCCACTTTTAATCACAGAATGGAGGTGATTAGCACTCGATTAAAATATTGCAAACAATACTTTTTTTTTTTAAATATGTGGTTAGTTTCCATTATTCAGTGAGTCTTTTCTTATGGTGTTGAAGCTTTTAAGGCTCATTTTAAAACATAAAATTTTTGTTGTTTATTGTTTTACCTCATTTTATATACATATCTTGGTTTGTCTAATATGCCTGTATTTGGTGTCATTGGTTTCATGGATTTTTAAATCTGATCTTTTTATTGTTGAGTTTTGCATGTTTCATTATGATGAGCTATTTCAAATATCTTATATGCTAGATCCATTCATTTAATAATAATATTATTACTGTTGTCTTAAAAATGTTGTATGTTATTAGTATTTATTATTCTGTGTTCCATTATTTGTTCTTTGTGATAGTGTTATGTTTTGTGTTCTCCACAACAGTCTAGGGAGCAGTGGTGGACACACAGCTAATTAAAAAGTTAACTTTGATAACAGCTAATCTGCTAACTGAAAAGTTAATTTTTATAACACTAAACCGATAAACCACTCAAAAATTTAACAAGAGTTACATCTAACCGCTAGTATTGACTCGGTACACTGTCGGCTACTGATAAGCCAATTTCAAATTTAAGCACCACTGAGGCTTCTGAGTAAAATCAAAGGTGATCACAAACCCAAAACGAACAACGAGCCAGAACCTCTGTCTTTATGCACTCTGCCCGCTGCTGTAAGAATGTGTCATTTACTTTTCACACACAACAATACAGACGTGTGGCAGGAGATATGAAAAGCAAGGCACTTTTCACTCATGGCTTCATTTATAAGCAAAACTAATTCCGGACAGTTTATCGACACGAATGGCAACTCTGTCATTTTTACAAAGTGAAAATATCGCACGTCTTTTGAAGTCATTCTGAAGGTTTGAGCTTTATTTAACAGACATGCGTCAAAAGGAACTTTCTGCCTTTTGTATGATTTTAGGGTTTATAAATGTTTTTGATCGTTAAGCTTTACTCACTATGCCAGCAAAAAAAAAAATGTTAGTGGACTGAAAGTTAGCGAAAGCTAATTGGTTCGCTGATGGTTTTCAGAGTTAGCTGAAAAGCTAATCCGCTAATGGAAAAGTTAGCTTTGCTAATGATAGTGATAGTGGTTAGTGGATTAGAGGGACTGTGCCCACCACTGACCATGAGCCCCTGGTCTCCTGCCTGGACATGTCCTGCATTAAACCAGCCCTGTCTTGGTTAATGATTGATCAAAACCTTCCTTCATTCACAGTGTTGACAACTTTTTCCGAGCTACTTTAGGAAACTCTGTGATATCTGTGAAACCTTCAAAGGAATAGATTATCTTTTAAAGAGGTACTCATGGTTTTACTCATGCATCTGTATATGCAGTTCAACAGAAAAGGAGGGGCGGCGTGCTTCCTCACTTATTTGTGTTTTTCACCGGAGTTGTGTAAAGTGCAGCATCCGATTGCAGCCTTTCAAGTGTCTATAATCACATGGGCTCAAATGAGATGTTATTAATCATGCAGCCATAATTATTATGATTATGATGATGATTCCTGAGGCTATTTTGGTGCGCTCTCCAGTGCCTGATGTGTGTGGTGGGAGCAGGAGCAGCTCTGGTTGCAGGACCAACCGAATGAGTAAAAACAAAAACAAAGAAAAAGAAAATGCAGCTTATTGCCTGGAAACTCGTCATGTGAAGGAACACTATCACGAGGTCTCTGGAATGCACAACATGAACATCCCAGAGGACCAGAGGAGGCTATAAACTGAACATAAAACACACTCTGACCATATTTGTATATATTTATGAGGATCAGTGAGAGCTGACGGCCATATATAGAAATGTTTTTGGAAAATAGCTGGAGTGAAAAAAAAAACATATAGATGTGGGAAGCTACAAAATGCTGTGCATGAATAGCTGATCTGTATGAAATAAGCTGATGAAAAAGTGCTGGAGTCAAATCAGGAGCTTTGTGCAGTCGAGGCAGGTGTAGTTTAGTTTTCGGACAGATGTCTGTCAGCTTTGTCTGAAGAAAAGTATTTGTCCACTTTGCTTGCTCCACCTCTTTCTCGTTAGTTGTTACATAAAAGCTGTGTTTGTTTTCTTACTTGTCGTTAACTGTTGTTTTTGCTGTTGTAGAACGTGACAGTGCTCCTGGACGCTGGAAGAAAAGTGAAAGCTAAGACGTTTCGCGTATGTCTGAAGGGAGCCTGTGAACAGACGTATTCTGTTATCCAGCACACTGACTTTCCTCTGTGCACTCATTCTGATCCCGGACCAGTCTGAACCCTCCGGTGTTGTTCTCCTGGCTCCGCCCAGTTCGTGACCCACGGGCTTATCAAGTCCCCATAGCAACAGCAATTCAGCTCCAGTTACACTTCCGCAAGAATCTTCCTGAAAGTCACCCTGGATGTGATTTAGAGGTAACCAATGGCTGAAATCAGGGCTTTTTAATCATTTGTTCTGGCTGCTGGAAGGTATTGCTTCAGTTTGATTTCTGTAGAGGGAGATGGGGGTGGATGAGTCAAAATTATTAAATATGGCTTATTCTCAGGCTTTATTGACTTGACACCATAATGAAAGGAGCAATCTTCAATGAATAGCTCAGAGATAATGCAAACCATCATCATTTGTTTTGTGTCATGGCTTTCATTTTAAATAAGCCTTTGCAAGACAAAGCAATCTGAATTCATTCAAAAGCCTGAATAGGAAAAAAATATTTTCTGCCAGTGTTGGAGCTGTTTTACAAAACCTCAGAGAAATGCATCAATTTTTCTGTGTGTGTGTGTGTGTGTGTGTGTGTGAGAGAGAGAGAGAGAAACCCTACCACCTGTCTCCACAGCTGTAACGTTGTGGCTTGATTTTACCTGTATGTCAGCATCATTATGCGGTCAAATTGAGGGGAAGCTAGTCCACTTTTAACAGGGAACAGCTAAAGAACAGTCACCTTTTGTGTTGATGCAGAATGGAGGATTTGTAATTACAGAGTGATTATAGTATGTGCAGCCAAGCCCCAAGGAGCTGGACTATATTGGTACACAGCCAGCGATATCACTCACATCTACTTATCTCCTGCACCGCCAGCAAAGACGTGACCATTAATGAACGTGCCACTATCATGCCCACCCCTGATAGCACTGCTGTATTGCTGATGGTTGTTGGCATTCTCCTTTGGTAACTCCCTTTTGTGCTTCCTGTCTTCTCTCTCTTTGGAAGAGTTATAAATGCATGGAATATTGAAAGACCTCCATAAGAAAATGTTGGTGATGCTTTTTCAAATTCAATTTGCATTCCTCTGAATCACAAAGTGCATATTTTTTGCAATAATTCAGGGTGAGCATGCAAATGGAGGTGATTGAAAGTCATCACTAGTAGTTTAAAACATGCTGCATACAGATATTTTGGTATTGTCTGTAGTAAACAAAAATAGCATGAATAATAATAGCAATATTATTAAATAAAGAAATACTCATATTAAATGACCAAGGACCCCTGAGCAGAGAACACCACAGGTATGCATTTCAAACAGCATTTATTTGCAACCAGTGGATCTAGAACAGTCAAAACACACACATACAGCAGTCCGTACAGCAATGTTGTCCATGTGGAAACAGATTAAATGGTTGGTTGAGGACACAAGTGGGCGTTCAGTCCAACTAGTCCGGCAGTGTCTGCCTGTTTCTCTCAATTACACGTTTGCCTCTACCCTCACAGAGGGTCAAAACACAGTCATCAATAAGACCAGGCAAACAGATACAGATGGCGATGATCTGTGTGATCATTCAACCCCCACCCCCCCATGTTCTGGTGAGTCAAAACACCTGTTAAAATACTATTCTTATAAGCATAACTCATTATAAAGTAATTTTCACAATAACACATAGAAATGGGGGCAAAATTATTAGCCCTCTATGAAATTCAGCATTTGCTTCAAAAATTTCCATGTGCTTTTTTTAAGAGAGCAAAGAATTTTTAACACAGTTAAATTACAGAATTAACACAGTTAAAACCATCAGCGAATTCTAAACATCCTAGTTTCATTTTGGATGCATACATTATTTTACTTTGCTCACAGAAACAAAATATTTTCACATAAACCAAAACTAACCAAAAACTAAGAGCGGACCTTTTTTGTTGAACCGCAGCACAAACCACTGTTGTGCAATAATGTGTAATGCTCAAAGCTTGTAAAAGCAAGTTAAAAATGAGGGTTTATTTTCTAGTGTGGACAGGATAAAAACTTCAACAAGGGTTTGAGCTGTCACTTGAGAATGCATCATGCCAAAAACTAAAGAAATCAGACAAGAAAAAGAAATATTGACGCTCACAAAGCAGGCGAAGGAGTTATCACAGTGTTTCCAAGTGTCAAGAACTAGAGTGAGAAGTATCATCAAGAAATTCAAACAGAGCCACACAATACAGAACAAGTCTGGCAGAGGAAGGAAGTGAAAGATTTCAAAGACTCTGGAAAGAAAACTAGTGAGAGATGTGTCTGAAGACCCCAGAACAACTGCCAAGACACTAGTGATTGACATAGCCAAGTCAGGAATTGTAGTTTGAAAGAAGACGATGACTAGAGCTGTGGACAGTAATGGACTGCGAGGTTCCAGACCAAGAAAAATTTCACTTCTGCAGAAGAAACACCTTCATGACAAAGTATGCTAAGGACAACCTGGAGAAAGATTATGCATAGTGGAAGCATGTCCTTTGGTCAGATGAGACAAAACTAGAGATCTTTGGCCATAGGGATGTTGCTTATGTTTGGAGAAAGGGAGAGCTGTATAACTCCACCCCCACCCCCCCCTTCCCACACACACACACACACACACACACACACACACACACACACACACACACACACACACACACACACACACACACACACACACACACACACACACACACAACTCCACCATCTCCATAGTGAAACAAGGTCACTCTTTCCTTATTTGTATGTATCATGAAGGCTCTTTTTCAATCACATTTTGACTGTTTCCTCACCTGGGACCAATTTCTTAAAGCCCCTTTCACATTGGGCCTGCTTTGAGTTGCGTCGTGTGGCATCATGACGACACAACGTGGATGCAACCTAGTGCCGAGACAATGTAGCTCAATGCCACAACACCGTGAGGGACGCAAAGGACGATGCCAATCGGACGCCAAAAATTAAACATATTTAATTTTTTTCTGTGTCCTGTGCTCAACGCAGAAAAGAAGTGGTTTCAATGCAAGTCCGGGCAAAGCGACGACACTCAATGTGACTGGAAGCCACATCCTCACAATACAACGTTACCCAACCCAAATTTATGAATCCTGCTGTGTTCCATTGTTCCCGAAGTATAAATCACACAGGATTGTTTTTGTACTGTGTACATAATGCAGTAAAACTACACGCTGAAAGAACACAGCAAAAAATGCTGCTCACTCCTTAAATTCTCTCACAATTGTTTTTGAATAAAGTCCAAAGTCCTGCTCACAGACTGATTGATTGCCAGAGACAAGACATGTCCACAAAATCGGTGGCGGCTCCAGAGATATTTTTCTGCAGGTGCACTGGGGGAGCTTGGCATTTTTATGAGTGTGCTGTGGGCTTATGTGTCGTGACGGCTCTCTGCTAAACCTCTGGTACGTTCGCGGGCATGCGTACACATAGCCACATTCTCATCTGTGACAGTCACTAATGACATACAGAATGGCCAAAATCACACACACAAACCTAGGCTGCTGTTCAGTACAAATATTCACAGACCTCCATATGTACCCTATAGCTTCAGGGTAAAAATTCCAACAGCAGGTAGAGAGAAAATCTTTCACCCACCATTGATGTCTTCATAACAGCACAATGTGCCTGTTGTTTTGGTTAAGAGCAAAAGCATCAATGATTTGGTTCCTGTCCAGAGTCTGTGTGCTCTGAAGGATAATTGCCAGGAGTGACACCAGGTCTGTGTCTACTGCTGTTCCTCAGGTAGTTCTTTAGGCCACACAGACTTCACTTCCTTTCAATTCATCTCATGGATATTTGGACAGGAAAAACTGAACCATTTCACTACAGTACGACATCAGTGATGCTGAAAAACTCGTCCATGACTTTCTCTCCTATAGGCTTGACTACTGCAACTCCCTGCTCTTTGGGATCTCTGGAAAAAACCTTCAAAGCCTCCAATACATTCAGACCAGTGCAGCTAGAATTCTGATGAGAGTACGTAAACAGGAGCACATTACACCTATTCTCCATAACCTTCACAGGCTCCCCATCACCTACAGAATCCATTTTAAGATTGCTCTCATCACCCACCATTGCATCCATGGCAATGTTCCCACATACCTCAAAGACCTCCTCACTCCTCACACATCCTCCCGTTCATACAACACTAATCTTCTCCGTCTCCCTCACACCAAGCTTAACTCCATGGGAGGCAGGGCCTTCTGTTCACCTGCCCCTCATATTTGGAACTCCCTCCCTGAATATCTGAGGGCTACACAAACTGTAGAAGCTTTTAAAAGTCTCTATACATACCTGTTTAGACAGGCCTATCACAGTTCTCAATAATTTGAATCTGTTGCATCTTAGTCTTTTTATTCTATTTTATTATTTTACATACTGGTGACTGTTTTCTTAAGATTTTATGTTTTTATTCTCTTATTTATCCTTGTTTTTTTTCCCTGTAGCACAGATTTTTATTAATGAAAGTTGCCTTATTATTATTATTATTATTATTATTATTATTATCATGACGCTGTTGAATGTCACATTATACTCATTTTGTGTAAAATAATCAGTTCTGTTGATGAATGTTTATTTTCTTTTATGAGCGGAATATTTATCTAATCACATAAATCTGGAAATGCCAGAAGTGTCTTACTGTGGAAAACTGAAAGGATGATGTCTTCACCCTGTCTCTGTAACATGTTGTTCACAGTGTAATTTAACAGTCTAATTTAGCTTCTTTTTTTCTTGGTGGTGGGACACAGTGCTGGCGTCCCCCAACTCAGTCTGAGAAACTCACCCAGAGCAGAGAGACGCTGAGGGGCTTCTTTAAAAACTTGAATTAATTAACGCATTTCCAGACGTCATCTTCTAAAACAAGGGTGTCATGTGCACCAAAGTTTTCATCTGTGATGATGAATTCTGGAAACAGGTCAGATTAAAGTACTTTATTTAATCCGTGAGCCGGCTTCTAAAGTGTTAGCTTTCATTGCTACATTAGCCCCACGTCTTCTTTTCCATTTTTTGTAGGAGCGTTACAGTGCCACATCCAGGCCGGGCATGTGTACTATAACATTTTCACGTGGTTTCACTGGATCTGTGACAATGGAGATATTTCTTGAATGGTACACATTGAAAATGACAAAGAAAAAGATTGTATAGCAGAAGTCAGTTTCATTGTAGACAAGGCCTTAAAAACTTGGAATGAAATTAAATTAAAATAATAAATGAGGAATTATTTTCTTGGGGGTGCTATGACAAATCCAGGGGGAGCACTAGCACCCCCTAGCGCCCCCTTGGCGCTGCCCATGCACAAAATACAGCTTAACTCCAGACATCTCCACATTTTCTCAGGGATGGTTCGTTCGCGTGCAGCTCGCGGTCAGAGAAGATAAACAATGACAGCACTCAGGGCGCAGATCTGCAGCTCACCACAACTAGAAGAGAAATCAGAGCGCACACAGACTGGCTGCAGCTGAGTCTGTCTGCAGGTTCTCCTCTGCATCCTAACCTCCTCTCTGCCCCCCTGCTGCGCACACCTGATGCAGACATTCCTGCGTTGTCATGACGCCGCACGACGCAACTCGAAGTGGGTCCCGTGTGAAAGGGGCTTAAGAATAGCCCGACCAGGAGCTCAAGGCGCCTTGACACTTGCATGCCTTTAACCCTCTGGGGCTGATGCCGTCGTATATGACGGCTAAGACCAAGCTTTCTAAATTATAAATAACTTTTGAATGATATGAGATAGAAACTTACTTTTTTTTTTTGCTGAAAAGTTAACTCTGTGGACTTTCGAGCCAGCCATCGGCCGTCTTTGTACTCATAGAAGCTTCACCATCACATGGTTTTCCAAAATTCAATCGTAGGGCATATTTACCTCCCGTGAAAAGCCAAAGAACGTTTTCAGGAGTGATATGTTACTAGTTGGCCCGTTTGAATAGCCCCCTGGGTGCTCCAATGAGTACATACTATTAGTACATACTCTGTGCCCTGCGCCATTACGCACAGCGATCAGTGAAAGCAGGAGCAGACGGAGAGCCTCTGATGACATCACATGGTCAAACAAAGAGTGTGTAACTATCAGGATTGCTCCATTAGTTTGCATGTGAATGTTACTGGATAACTCTGTTGCTTTCTCTGCGTAAAGCACTGTTTACCATATCAATGGACAATAAAACGCATAGACCATTTTGTATATATTGTTCAAAATGTGCATTTGTGTTTATTGTTTGAACCTTATTGTTGTACAGTCTTTCACACAAGACCTCAAATTACCTTTATAAAGTGTCAAAACAGTTGTTTATTATAGTTTGCTGTGTGTTTTGAATAAATGTGTGTGGAAAATTATTTTTTGCTTTATTTTTTCCTTGCCTATTTTTGATTGTAAACCTTTATGACACTTAAAAACACAACAAAAACATACATATTCTGAAAGCACAGGTTGTGCTGGAAAAAAGAGACATAAAACTTGATTGTGGGATGCAGGGAGAGCTGTTAACAGCAATAATAAAACATTTATGCCAGGCGAGTGAACGGTCCAAAAAATGCGCTCGGACCCCAGAGGGTTAACCCCCACACTGCCATGCAATTTGTTGTGCCAGTGCCACCCGTTGTATGCCGCTGGATGCTGCATTATATAAAAAAATTATTTCAGAGCGGATTAATCATTTGCTCTCAGAATTTGACTGATGAAACCACCTCTAATCGCTTCCGGGATCACAGAGGAATTTTGTACAGCTGCAGCCTCTCTCTCTCCCTCCCTCTCTCTCCTGTGCTTCATGAGGTGGAGAACGCATTTGGAACAGTCTAAAAGGTAATTATTTGTAATATTTATATTGTAATGGCTTGGTAAAACAGTTGCATATCATTCCTCCTTATGAGTATCTGTAAAATTATGTTTATAATAGATTTAACATCTCGTCATAATCATTCAGATGAGCTGCGCTGTGGTGTGTTGACTCGCATTGACAGTGTTTTTGAATTGTTTGTGCAGTGCTCATGTGAAGTTCACATAATTAAATACATGACAGAGATTTTGAACATTTCAAACAAATTTTTGTGCATTTGCACAAAGCTGGGCACAGTTTACAATGCTTTACAGCGGGTTTACTCTCTAGCACAAATTTGCTGTGCTAGAGAGTAAACTCGCTGTAAAGGTACCTTAATGCTCCAGACAACACAGCTCAGAGGATCACTGGACCACACAAACCCCTCCACTATGATAAGGTGGCGATCCAGGGAGGGTATTATCATCATTATTATTATCATTATGAATGAATGGTTTTATTCAGTGCGCACAAACATACATAACAAAAATCTCTCATTTACAAAACGAGAAAAACAGAAAGTAAAACAAAACTCAGAAACAATTATTATTATTATTATTATTATTATTATTATTATTAGTAATTCTGAACAGCTGCATATTTCAGCTGAGGCTGTTTGACATTTTAACACAAGTTCTTGGTCATATTTTGATGGAAATGAATCTATTCCAAGTTCACTGTTTCATTTGTTACATTTACAGTGAGTTATTATAAAACAGGAGCTTTAATAAATTATTTTATTTTACTTTAATTTCAGAGAATAGTTTAAAGAAAAATGATGTGGTTCAAGTTCATGCTTTAAATACAAGGACAGGTACTGTTATAGAGGTGGTTTTCATTTCAAAACTTATTTGGTGTTTCTACCTTAAAAAATATTAATTAAAAGTTACACATTTTTAAATCACTTTATTTAAATACTGAAATCCCACTGATGACTACAAGAGGGAAAAAATCTGACAGCCAACCCCAATCTCCCCTATGCACTCTGCAAAAGTGCACAGGTTACCTGATGATAGTTCATCATGGGTGAACAATATCTGTGCACATAGAGCAGCGTGATGGAGTTCTAAGCTCTTGCAGGTGACAATTTTCCATATGTTATACTGTGCAGGAACGTAAAATCCGCCTTGTCTTTTCATAGCTGACTAAACAACAAAGGCATAGCAGGTTTGAAGATGCTGTTATTTTTTTGTACAGACGATCCTGCATCTCTGTGGGAACATCTGGCCAGTAGGTGAAGTTTTGTGTTGTGTTTCTGCTCAGTGTATTTTACTGTGACTGATGCGCTTTACTATCTGACGTTTGGAGATAACCGTGCAGTTAACTTGCTCGCCAGACAGCATGTGCGTGTTCCTTTTTCATATGGAGAGCACTCAGCTTCACTTATGGTGGATGCTGAATGGTTTGTCATGTGCAAAGAAGGAGATAATAGTAGCAGAAAAGTCTCAGGCTCCCAGCTGATAACATGGTGGCGTCTGTCAGTGACACAGCAGAGTGGCCAAAGCACAGATTCTATCACTTTAACCGCCTGCTTGGTATTTTATTTGTTATTTTCTTTTACACCCATGTCTTACCCCCACAGTTGAATGCATCACTTACATCCTGGCGTAGAATGTTGTTTTTCCTGATGTGAGAAGGATGTGACACAGGAAGGTGATTCTGAGATCAGTCAGTAGTTACACGGTATGAGCATCGCTGACATCAAAGATAGTCTCTCAGTCATTTTATAAACTGGCTGCATGAACAAAATGTTAATAAAACGACATCATGCTGGGTTTTGGGTGGAAAATATCCATTATTATCTCTACATCTCCTGCAAACTCCACTGTGTCTGGAGATCATTGAGCATCCACAACCCAAGGTAATGTGATGAGAAGATGCCCATTATTTTGTCATAAGGCTGAGATAACAAAATCATATGAACTCATTGGCTGTGATGTGTAAGTGTAAATTCTTCCATTATGGGGTCAGGCATATTTCTGTTGATTTTTGGAAAATTATTTCTTCAGTATGAATAGAGAATTCCCAAGAATATTTCTCTGTGCCAAGAAAATATTTATTTATTTATTTTTTTGTGTAGCTTTCACAGTGTGTGCGGTTTACTGGTTTGACATTGTTTGGTGGCCAATTTTTTTGAAATCTGATGGATGCGTTTAGAGTAGAGCTCACACTAAATAACAGTGTGCATCATCTTCTGTTTCGAATGCTACCAATTACAGATTTGCATCCAATTGCAATATGAAGAAGACTTGGTTGCACAAGCATTTCATGTCAATGTGTCCACTGTTGAGAAATTGTAGAGTTGATAAAATTCATTTGGACATTTGCATAAACCTGAGGACGTCATATCACAATGACCACGCCATTCTGTAGTTGTGGGGAATTGATTAGTGGAACTTACTGATGTTGTTGGAAAAACCTTGTGTGCATTGCTAACATTTCAATGCATGTTGCCACATCCACCACCTTATTGAACCACCACAGGTTCTAATTGGTCATCTGTCTGCCATAGCCAGGTGATACATGGTCATCACTGTGGTTCAGTTCCAGGAATCTTACTGTCAATTTATGTACATACAATAAAGTAATTACAATAAAACTTGTCCTCTGCATTTAACCCATCCCAATTACTATACTGTAGCCTACTATACAGTTAAGACACAATCCAACCAGTAGGAACAGTGGGCAGCCACAGTCTAGCGCCCAGGGACCAACTCCAGATGTAGGGAGATGTTGCCTTGCTTAGGGGCACAGAAAGGAGCAGACCCCAAATAAGCATGTTTTTTTTTGTCTGGGGAGTGGAAACTGGAGCACCTTGAGAAAATCCACACAGACATCAGGAAAACATGCAAACTCCACACAGAAAGGGCAGGAAGCGATCCCATGACCTTTTTGCTGTGAGGCATCAGTGCTAACCACTAATCCACACGGCCTTGTCCACACGGAATCAGACCTTTCCCTATATGATCTTTTTCTTTGTTATTTTCAGTGTTACATGAAAATGGTACTGTTTCAAGAAATGTTTGCTTCTATGTAAAGCCACTGAAATTACTGTAGTACATATGCCAGCACTGTATGTGGCGCTGTAATGCTTCCACAACAAACAACGACGTGAAGTATTCACATAACCATGTAAGGAGCTCATCAATGTAGCAGCACAAACTAGATCTTTATACTTTACTAACTTAACTAAAAACAATTTTAGTTAGGTTACTAATTAGAGCTAGCTAGAGAAGTCCTGTGGCATTAACTCAGTTGACAGTTGAAATAGCTAAGTTGAAATAACTTAAAAAAAATCTATGCAAATTGTTACATTAATTTTTCCTCGTTGAGACAGCGGTTCCTTTTTAGAGTATACCTCCATGGCTGAGGTAATAATCCAGAAAGTATTCACATTTAAGGAGCTAAAATTAGAGAATGTGAAATGTTAACAAAAGACTTAAAACAACTACTCAATTACTAAAATAGTTGGCAGTTAATTTAATAATCAGTTATTTTCTTGGTTTGCAAGTAAATTATTCTTCCAAAATAAAATTTTCTTTGACAGGCCAATGACACACCCAAGTATAGCTACCAGTATCTCGGCTATTAATATGACTCTTTTCCAGAAAATTTGAAATTAAAACTACCCCTTTAATGAGGGAAAGACATTGTAAAGAATTGTAAAGAACCCAAGCTGAAATATTGAAGGCTTGTAAAGCAAACTGACAGCTTTTGATTCAAAGGATTGCCTCCCACAGGTTTGCAGCTTTCCCGCCTCTTCCCAGCAGTCTCATGCTAAAGGGACGTGCGTACCCAAGACAGAGCGACTATACTGTACATGGTTGCTGGTCAAGTCACAGCTTTGTTCTCGATCCTCCAGAGACAGTTGCAATGAAAAACTTGAGACAAACTGAGAACTTTTCCTGAGTGCTTGTCTGCTAGCTACTGGCAACTGACGTGTGGAGATTTCCCTTGGCGGTGCAGTCCAGTATAAAAAGACACATTTATACTACACATACGCCTCTCCAAACTTCAAATGAAAGACACTGCTGCTACACCGTTATTTTCAGTTTAGTTGCTGTGAAATTTTCTTTGCTCAAATATGATGGAGGAATTGTGTGTCATCATTGATACCCAATGTTAAAACCTGTGTGGTTTTCTTAGAAAACCACACACATACACAAAACAAAGTAGCTCAGTTACAATTCTTGTTAACTTCTTTCAACAAGAGTTTATAATTTCCTTTGCAAGGAATTCATGACTTCCCCTGAGCTTTCACAAACCAGTCCAGGGACGTGAATGAACAAAATATTAATTAGAAGTAGACAGTTGCTACTGCAGTATCACAGAAATTCAAAGGTATGTTGTCACCCCAAGTCTTTAAACAGCCGTCCTTCCCACTGGTTATTGATGGGCTCTCAGCAGGGTGTTGCTGAGCCAAGAAGATACCTTTCCTGAGCCATGATCAAAGCTCACATCTGTCAGGTGGCCACTCTGTAGTGTCTTTTGCTTAATGCTTTGTAGCCGGAGCACGCACTTGTACCTTTTAGCAAACCCGGCAGTTAGTTCCACACGGTCAACTGTAAAATGGAGCCTCGGAGCTATTTTTCTTCACACAGACATAGATGCACCAGTAAGTGTGGATACAGTTTTGACCAGTTTTGTGCGAGCCGAGTTATTCAAGAAATGTGGGAGAATAGTGGCTCTTGGAGGCAGATTATTCGGCTAACGAGGCTCATCTCTGAGGCACTAATTTCGTGAACATCAAAATTTAGCAAAAATAGTGTGGGGTGATTTGTGTATGAGGTACTACGAGGACAAACGAAGATGTTAGAGGCATGTTAGTGGTGAGTACGATACTGTTAATGACCCATTCTCCGAGTACCTGACGGCTATGAGGACAGGACAGGCTACCTGCAACAGAGTAGGTTCCACTCTGAGATTGCAGCCTTTTTTAACATCTGTTTCCTGCAATTCCTTCAGAATAACATCATATACATGGCTCATTATTCGAATATTCACTGAAATTTCTGACAAATCCATCATGGTTTTATTATTCGGTCTGACCAGGGCTTAAGACTACTGAGATGAAATAAATGAACTCAGTCTGGTAACTGTAAATAGTGGAAGAGAGGTTAGATGTAAGGTTTGATTTCATTCTAATGTAACTGCCAACTTTTTCACCCTTGGAACCCACAATAATCCAGCTCCCTGAAACAGCGGGACATGCCCCGCCACAGAAGACTCAACCACTTCCATGAGCTAAGAGGGTGCACAATAGGGGTGGGAGGTACAATGTATCAGTCATCACCAGTGTGATAGTGCACCATGATATGGATTGCGCAATGCCATCATCATCATCATGAGAAGTCAGCCCAAGAATAATCCCCGCCAGGCCTGAAATATTTTTACAGTGATGCCAATGAAGAATAATGCCAAATTTCCATTAATTTAGAAATGAGTAACCATTTCAGTGCAGCTCAACAATGAGGCCATAAAGATCAAAGTGTTGTGAAAGTGTAGGAACACGGACCCACAACAGGGGTGCAAATGAACGGACAATGAAGGAAGTCAAATAACAACACTTTACTGTTGTGAAAAAGCACAACCAACATGGCGAATGTGAAATTTAACAGTCAGTCAATTACAAGGGTGACGTGTGGGCAGGCTCGAAGATAAGAGACGTCTGTCCAAAGCAGAACCGGAACCACACGATTTCCTCCGCCACCGAACCCCGGGAATACTGGAGCCGCCAAGTCCCGAACACCCAGGTGGCCACTGCCTCCGCTTGTCGGATCTGGTACTGCTGGCGAGGAACAAAAACAGTTAGATGTGGGTGCGTGTGCACCCAGCAACACGTATGGTGGGAATGCCACCTCCACCTCTCGTCGAAAAAGAAACAGAATATCTGCTGTCCAACACACACAAGCAATAGATATTCCTGTCAGAGAATCAACACAGTCAGCTGAGATCGTTACCTCCTTGGTAGAGTGATATCTCGGCAGAGAAGTGGAGATGACGTCTTGCAGATATACCGCTGCAGATCAGATGATTGGTAACAGCTGTCGTAGGTGACAGCTGTCACCCCGGCTGCTCCTGTGAGATGGCAGCGCCCTCTGGTGCCTGGAGCCCGCACTCCAGGCAGGGTGCCCTCTGGTGGTGGTGGGCCAGCAGTACCTCCTCTTCAGCGGCCCACACAACAGGAACCCCCCCCCTCAAGGGGCGCCTCCTGGCGCCCGACCAGGCTTGTCCGGGTGGCGGCGGTAGAGGCATGTTAGTGGTGAGTACGATACTGTTAATGACCCATTCTCCGAGTACCTGACGGCTATGAGGACAGGACAGGCTACCTGCAACAGAGTAGGTTCCACTCTGAGATTGCAGCCTTTTTTAACATCTGTTTCCTGCAATTCCTTCAGAATAACATCATATACATGGTTCATTATTCGAATATTCACTGAAATTTCTGACAAATCCATCATGGTTTTATTATTCGGTCTGACCAGGGCTTAAGACTACTGAGATGAAATAAATGAACTCAGTCTGGTAACTGTAAATAGTGGAAGAGAGGTTAGATGTAAGGTTTGATTTCATTCTAATGTAACTGCCAACTTTTTCACCCTTGGAACCCACAATAATCCAGCTCCCTGAAACAGCGGGACATGCCCCGCCACAGAAGACTCAACCACTTCCATGAGCTAAGAGGGTGCACAATAGGGGTGGGAGGTACAATGTATCAGTCATCACCAGTGTGATAGTGCACCATGATATGGATTGCGCAATGCCATCATCATCATCATGAGAAGTCAGCCCAAGAATAATCCCCGCCAGGCCTGAAATATTTTTACAGTGATGCCAATGAAGAATAATGCCAAATTTCCATTAATTTAGAAATGAGTAACCATTTCAGTGCAGCTCAACAATGAGGCCATAAAGATCAAAGTGTTGTGAAAGTGTAGGAACACGGACCCACAACAGGGGTGCAAATGAACGGACAATGAAGGAAGTCAAATAACAACACTTTACTGTTGTGAAAAAGCACAACCAACATGGCGAATGTGAAATTTAACAGTCAGTCAATTACAAGGGTGACGTGTGGGCAGGCTCGAAGATAAGAGACGTCTGTCCAAAGCAGAACCGGAACCACACGATTTCCTCCGCCACCGAACCCCGGGAATACTGGAGCCGCCAAGTCCCGAACACCCAGGTGGCCACTGCCTCCGCTTGTCGGATCTGGTACTGCTGGCGAGGAACAAAAACAGTTAGATGTGGGTGTGTGTGCACCCAGCAACACGTATGGTGGGAATGCCACCTCCACCTCTCGTCGAAAAAGAAACAGAATATCTGCTGTCCAACACACACAAGCAATAGATATTCCTGTCAGAGAATCAACACAGTCAGCTGAGATCGTTACCTCCTTGGTAGAGTGATATCTCGGCAGAGAAGTGGAGATGACGTCTTGCAGATATACCGCTGCAGATCAGATGATTGGTAACAGCTGTCGTAGGTGACAGCTGTCACCCCGGCTGCTCCTGTGAGATGGCAGCGCCCTCTGGTGCCTGGAGCCCGCACTCCAGGCAGGGTGCCCTCTGGTGGTGGTGGGCCAGCAGTACCTCCTCTTCAGCGGCCCACACAACAGGAACCCCCCCCCTCAAGGGGCGCCTCCTGGCGCCCGACCAGGCTTGTCCGGGTGGCGGCGGTAGAAATCGGCCAGGAGGGCCGGGTCCAGGATGAAGCTCCTCTTCACCCAGGAGCGTTCTTCGGGGCCGTACCCCTCCCAGTCCACCAAATACTGGAAGCCCCGGCCCATCCTTCGGACATCCAAAAGCCAGCGCACAGTCCAAGCCGGCTCGCCATCGATGATCCGTGCAGGAGGTGGTGCCGGACCCAGAGTACAGAGGGGTGAAGTGTGATGTGGCTTAAGTCGGGACACATGGAAAACGGGATGGATCCGCAGTGAGGCCGGAAGTTGAAGCCTCATTGCGGCTGGACTGATGACCTTGAGGATCTTAAACGGACCGATATACCGATCCTGCAATTTAGGGGAGACCACTTGGAGGGGAATGTCCTTAGTTGACAACCACACTTCCTGCCCTGGCCGATACGTAGGGGCCGGGGTCCGCCGACGGTCTGCATGGGCCTTTGTCCTCATCCGGGCCCTCAGCAAAGCAGAACGGGCGGCACGCCACACCCGACGGCACTTTCGCAGGTGGGCCTGGACCGAGGGCACACCGACCTCTCCCTCAACCACCGGAAACAAAGGAGGCTGGTACCCCAGACACACCTCGAAAGGGGAGAGGCCGGTGGCTGACGACACCTGGCTGTTATGGGCATACTCGATCCAGGCCAAATGAGTACTCCAGGCCGCCGGGTGCGCGGCCGTCACGCAACGCAGGGCCTGTTCCACCTCCTGATTGGCCCGTTCTGCTTGCCCGTTGGTCTGGGGATGATATCTGGATGAGAGACTCACCGTGGCCCCCAGTTCCCGGCAGAAGCTCCTCCAGACTTGCGAGGAGAACTGGGGACCGCGATCGGAGACAATGTCTGTTGGAATCCCATGCAGCCGGACGACGTGGTGGACCAGGAGGTCCGCTGTCTCCTGGGCCGTCGGGAGCTTCGGGAGGGCCACGAAGTGGGCCGCCTTGGAGAATCGGTCCACTATCGTGAGGATGGTGGTGTTGCCCTGGGACGGCGGGAGGCCCGTGACAAAATCCAGGCCGATGTGGGACCAGGGGCGATGAGGCACGGGCAGCGGCTGGAGCAGTCCCGAAGCCCTGCGATGATCAGCCTTGCCCCTGGCGCAGGTGGTGCAGGCCTGGATATAATCCCGGACGTCGGCCTCTAGGGACGCCCACCAGAAGCGCTGCCGGACAACTGCCACGGTTCTTCGCACCCCTGGATGACAGGAGAGCTTGGAGCCGTGACAGAAGTCCAGGACTGCAGCCCTAGCCTCTGGTGGGACGTAGAGCCTGTTCTTCGGCCCAGTTCCGGGGTCCGGGCTTTGTGCCAGGGCCTCCCGGACGGTTCTCTCTACGTCCCAGGTGAGGGTGGCCACGATAGTGGACTCCGGGATGATGGGTTCCGGTGGATCCGACAACTCCACTTTGACTTCATCTTCATGTACCCGGGACAAGGCATCCGATCTCTGGTTTTTGGTCCCGGGACGGTAGGTGATCCGGAAGTCAAAACGGCCGAAGAACAGTGACCAGCGGGCTTGCCTGGGGTTCAGCCGCTTGGCGGTCCTGATATACTCCAGGTTCTGGTGGTCAGTGAAAACCGTGAATGGCACGGACGTTCCCTCCAACAGATGTCTCCACTCTTCAAGAGCCTCTTTCACCGCAAGGAGTTCTCGATTGCCGACGTCATAGTTCCGTTCGGCCGGGGTCAACCTGCGGGAAAAATAGGCACACGGGTGAAGGACCTTATCGGTCTTCCCGCTCTGGGAAAGCACAGCTCCTATCCCTGAGTCCGAGGCGTCCACTTCAACCACTAACTGGCGACTAGGATCGGGCTGCACCAGAACGGGTGCAGACGAGAAGCGCCGTTTCAACTCCTCGAACGCGGCATCGCAACGATCCGACCAGGTGAAGGGGACTTTTGGTGAGGTCAGGGCTGTCAGGGGGCTAACTACCTGACTGTAGCCCTTAATGAACCTCCTGTAGAAATTAGTAAAGCCGAGGAACTGTTGCAGCTTCCTACGGCTGGTGGGTTGGGGCCAGTCTCTCACCGCCGCGATCTTGGCCGGATCAAGAGCGACGGAGTTAGGGGAGATGATAAACCCCAGGAAGGACAAAGAAGTGCGGTGGAACTCGCACTTCTCACCCTTCACAAACAGCCGGTTCTCCAACAACCGCTGCAGGACCTGACGTACATGCCGGACATGGGTCTCAGGATCCGGAGAAAAGATGAGTATATCGTCCAGATATACGAAGACGAATCGGTGCAGGAAATCCCGCAAGACATCATTAACCAATGCTTGGAACGTCGCGGGGGCGTTTGTAAGATCGAACGGCATGACCAGGTACTCAAAATGACCTAAGGGGGTGTTAAATGCCGTCTTCCACTCGTCTCCCTTCCGGATCCGAACCAGGTGATACACATTTCTAAGATCTAGCTTAGTGAACATTTGGGCTCCATGCAGGGGCGTGAATACTGAATCCAACAAGGGCAATGGGTATCGATTACGAACCGTGATTTCGTTCAGCCCCCTGTAATCAATGCATGGACGTAGTCCGCCATCCTTTTTCCCCACAAAAAAGAAACCTGCACCCATCGGAGAGGTGGAATTCCGGATCAACCCGGCAGCTAGAGAGTCCCGGATGTAGGTCTCCATTGATTCGCGCTCAGGTCGTGAGAGGTTGTACAGCCTGCTGGACGGGAACTCAACGCCTGTAACCAAATCAATGGCACAATCGTACGGGCGGTGTGGGGGAAGGGTGAGCGCCAGATCCTTGCTGAACACGTCCACAACGTCATGGTACTCCACCGGCACTGTCCCGAGATTGGGCGGGACTCTGACCTCCTCCTTAGCCTGGGAACCGGGAGGAACCGAGGAACCTAAACATACCCGATGGCAGGTCTCGCTCCACTGAACCACTACCCCGGACGGCCAATCGATCCGGGGGATTGTGTTTTAACATCCAGGGGAACCCTAGAATCACGCGGGAGGTGTCTTATGTGTGATTAAAGGGAGTAGGGAGCCATCTAGTGCCCGTACTTGCACAGGTGAAGTAAGTGCCACCAGAGGGAGCCCTGCCTCCCTGGCCCATTTGCTGTCTAGCAAATTCCCTTCTGAGCCCGTGTCCACCAGTGCTGGGGCCTGAAGGGTTAAATCCTCATAAAGGATTGTAACCGGGAGTCGTGTGGCAATATGGGTGTGTCCCACGTGAATGTCTTGGCCCACCCCTAGCCCAGTTTCTAGGGGCGGGCGTTGGTTGTTGAACCGCTCGGGGCAGTCCCTCACTTGATGCTCTATCGAGCCACAAACAAAGCACGCTCCGCGGACCAGCCTCCTCTGTCTATCCGGTGGTTTAAATGTGGCCCTGCTCGTGTCCATAGCTTCATCAGCAGGGGGAGCTGTAACCACACGGAGCGTAGAGGCCGTGGAGCGTGGGGAGGACGGAGCTTGGTTGGAACCGGAAGGGAGAGGGACGGCGCGTGCCCGGCCACGCCCTTCGTCTCGTTCCCGACGGCGTTCTTCTAACCGATTGTCTAATCGTATAACCAGATCAATAAGCCCGTCTAAATCCCGCGGTTCGTCCTTAGCCACCAGGATCTCCTTCAGGACCAACGACAGTCCGTTTACGAAGGCGGCACGGAGGGCAGTGCTATTCCAGCCGGACCTCGCCACCGCGATGCGGAAGTCGACTGCATAAGCAGCTGCGCTCCGGCGCCCCTGTCTCATTGACAGCAGCACGGCTGAAGCGGTCTCTCCTCTATTTGGGTGATCGAACACTGTTCTGAACTCCCTCACAAACCCATCATATGTCTGAAGGAGCCGTGAATTTTGCTCCCAGAGCGCTGTAGCCCAAGCGTGTGCCTTACCGCGAAGCAGATTAATCACATAAGCTACCTTACTAGCATCAGTCGCATACATGACGGGACGTTGTGCGAAGACGAGCGAACACTGCATAAGAAAGTCCGCGCACGTCTCCACACAACCCCCGTACGGCTCTGGAGGGCTTATGTATGCTTCAGGGGAAGGTGGGAGGGGTCGTTGAACGACCTGTGGAATGTCAACGTTGCGCACAGGATCGACAGGAGGGAGAGCCGCAGCAGCGCCCTGAGGGCGCGCTTCCACCTGAGCGGCGAGAGCCTCCACCCTGCGGTTAAGGAGGACGTTCTGCTCGGTCATTAGATCCAACCGAGCCGTAAAGGCGGTGAGGATTCGCTGCAACTCACCGATCATTCCTCCTGCAGACGCCTGTGCGCCCGGTTCTTCCATTGGCCGTTCAACAGCCGGTTGATGCCCCTCGGGGTCCATGATGGTGGCCGAGATATCCTGTTGTGAAAGTGTAGGAACACGGACCCACAACAGGGGCGCAAATGAACGGACAATGAAGGAAGTCAAATAACAACACTTTACTGTTGTGAAAAAGCACAACCAACACGGCGAATGTGAAATTTAACAGTCAGTCAATTACAAGGGTGACGTGTGGGCAGGCTAGAAGATAAGAGACGTCCGTCCAAAGCAGAACCGGAACCACACGATTTCCTCCGCCACCGAACCCCATGAATACTGGAGCCGCCAAGTCCCGAACACCCAGGTGGCCACTGCCTCCGCATGTCGGATCTGGTACTGCTGGCGAGGAACAAAAACAGTTAGATGTGGGTGCGTGTGCACCCAGCAACACGTATGGTGGGAATGCCACCTCCACCTCTCGTCGAAAAAGAAACAGAATATCTGCTGTCCAACACACACAAGCAATAGATATTCCTGTCAGAGAATCAACACAGTCAGCTGAGATCGTTACCTCCTTGGTAGAGCGATATCTCGGCAGAGAAGTGGAGATGACGTCTTGCAGATATACCGCTGCGGATCAGATGATTGGTAACAGCTGTCGTAGGTGACAGCTGTCACCCCGGCTGCTCCTGTGAGATGGCAGCGCCCTCTGGTGCCTGGAGCCCGCACTCCAGGCAGGGTGCCCTCTGGTGGTGGTGGGCCAGCAGTACCTCCTCTTCAGCGGCCCACACAACACAAAGCTCCATTTATTTTGTCTTCTGATGAGCTCCACATGTGAGTCAAAACTCCTGTTAAATACTTACATTCTTATAGATGTAACTGCTGTAAAGTAATTTTCAGATGAAGACAGAAGTTTTGTAGTACAGGTTTGTTTATGCCTTTCTAAGCATTAAATAACAGCCATGGATTTGTTAAACATAAAATTATATACAGTATATTAAAAAAAATCTTTGATTCATGAAGTTTTTCCAACCACATTTTAACTTTAATCTTTAAATAATATTGTCACTGCCCAAATACCATATTAGTTTGTGGTCATATTTTCCAACACCCCTGGTGCACAACAGATTTAGTATTTCAAATGTTGCAACAAAACCTTAAAAACTGACTTCACTTGTACAGAAAGCCAGTGAAGGAAGGCCAGCGTGGAGTAATATGATTGAATTTCTTCAATCTCCAGTCGTCTAGATCAGTTGAATTCTGCTTATTACACTATGTGGTAATCGGGCTGAGGGAGAAAAAAATCAATACAATAACCGCGATAATAATTTTATGCTATGAAAATTTAATTTTAAAGTCCAGAATCGATACAAGTCAAAATCATTTGTTGATGGACATGCAGTTCCACTTTCATTCAGCAGAGGGTGCAAATTATATCTGAGTGTTACATGATGTGACCTCCATTTACAGCCTCAAGTAAACAATAGTTCAAGAAATTTGAGATCAAATTCAACACTAATAATAATTTGGTATAATAAAGTGCAGAGAGTGGAAGTATTAAGAATGGGGTGACACTTAACTTGCTTGTTTAAAGGTTGAGATGTGCCTATCGTTTGCTCGCCAAATGTGTGGTGAAGCTAGTCGGGGAGCTGAACACCATGGGGACATCTTTGTCGGCCGCACATTCAGCTTCTTTGACCAGATGGGTCCACTGCAAAACTACGTCTAGTTTTCACTTAAATCTTGGAAGGTTTTTAAAAATAACTACAACAAAAGTTCCCTGCATGATGCATTATGGCACACACCATGTAATGCCAATTAAGTTGCCCAGCCCTAATAAAATATTTGACCACTTTTCATACAGCCAAGTCTGGGATTTAAGATATTTTGACAGGCAGGCAGGCAGTATAATCCACAAAGTATTACCAAATATGCAGTGTTGGTTGTCTTGGGGGGAAGCAACCCTCAAATGGGATGTGTATTTTATTAAAATACGGCTTATGAAATAAAGTCTAAAGAAAGACAGAGGGGAAAAAAACAACAAAAGTCATTTGATAACTGACTGGAAGAGTTGGTAAAAAAGCAGTTGCTTCTCTTTTCCTTCCTGGGTGACTTTCCAAATGACTTTCGCAAGACAGTGTCACTGAAAGTTCTAGCATTGATGTGCAGGAATTCATCAAAGAACATAAGAACTATGGAGAAGTCAGGAATGTCAAGGGTCTGCCTCAGAGCCACGTGCACCCGCATTAGTATGCACATTGAAAACCAGCCTCCAGGACCACTTACTTCAGCTGTGTCAGGGCATGACAACCCCTGTGACAAAGGTTTTTATCGGGACGACTGTTGGGACAGTTTTGAGATGCTGCTAATTACAGATATTTCTACGTCTCAATCAATCAATCAATTTTATTTATATAGCGCCAAATCACAACAAACAGTTGCCCCAAGGCGCTTTATATTGTAAGGCAAGGCCATACAATAATTACGTAAAAACCCCAACGGTCAAAACGACCCCCTGTGAGCAAGCACTTGGTGACAGTGGGAAGGAAAAACTCCCTTTTAACAGGAAGAAACCTCCAGCAGAACCAGGCTCAGGGAGGGGCAGTCTTCTGCTGGGACTGGTTGGGGCTGAGGGAGAGAACCAGGAAAAAGACATGCTGTGGAGGGGAGCAAAGATCAATCACTAATGATTAAATGCAGAGTGGTGCATACAGAGCAAAAAGAGAAAGAAACACTCAGTGCATCATGGGAACCCCCAGCAGTCTAAGTCTATATCAGCATAACTAAGGGATGGTTCAGGGTCACCTGATCCAGCCCTAACTATAAGCTTTAGCAAAAAGGAAAATTTTAAGCCTAATCTTAAAAGTAGAGAGGGTGTCTGTCTCCCTGATCCAAATTGGGAGCTGGTTCCACAGGAGAGGAGCCTGAAAGCTGAAGGCTCTGCCTCCCAATCTACTCTTACAAACCCTAGGAACTACAAGTAAGCCTGCAGTCTGAGAGCGAAGCGCTCTATTGGGGTGATATGGTACTATGAGGTCCCTAAGATAAGATGGGACCTGATTATTCAAAACCTTATAAATAAGAAGAAGAATTTTAAATTCTATTCTAGAATTAACAGGAAGCCAATGAAGAGAGGCCAATATGGCTGAGATATGCTCTCTCCTTCTAGTCCCCGCTAGTACTCTAGCTGCAGCATTTTGAATTAACTGAAGGCTTTTCAGGGAACTTTTAGGACAACCTGATAATAATGAATTACAATAGTCCAGCCTAGAGGAAATAAATGCATGAATTAGTTTTTCAGCATCACTCTGAGACAAGACCTTTCTAATTTTAGAGATATTGCGTAAATGCAAAAAAGCAGTCCTACATATTTGTTTAATATGCGCTTTGAATGACATATCCTGATCAAAAATGACTCCAAGATTTCTCACAGTATTACTAGAGGTCAGGGTAATGCCATCCAGAGTAAGGATCTGGTTAGACACCATGTTTCTAAGATTTGTGGGGCCAAGTACAATAACTTCAGTTTTATCTGAGTTTAAAAGCAGGAAATTAGAGGTCATCCATGTCTTTATGTCTGTAAGACAATCCTGCAGTTTAGCTAATTGGTGTGTGTCCTCTGGCTTCATGGATAGATAAAGCTGGGTATCATCTGCGTAACAATGAAAATTTAAGCAATACCGTCTAATAATACTGCCTAAGGGAAGCATGTATAAAGTGAATAAAATTTGTCCTAGCACAGAACCTTGTGGAACTCCATAATTAACCTTAGTCTGTGAAGAAGATTCCCCATTTACATGAACAAATTGTAATCTGTTAGATAAATATGATTCAAACCACCGCAGCGCAGTGCCTTTAATACCTATGGCATGCTCTAATCTCTGTAATAAAATTTTATGGTCAACAGTATCAAAAGCAGCACTGAGGTCTAACAGAACAAGCACAGAGATGAGTCCACTGTCTGAGGCCATTTGAAGATCATTTGTAACCTTCACTAATGCTGTTTCTGTACTATGATGAATTCTAAAACCTGATTGAAACTCTTCAAATAGACCATTCCTCTGCAGATGATCAGTTAGCTGTTTTGCAACTACCCTTTCAAGAATTTTTCTAATAGACATGTTGATGGTTTGGATGAAGTAACTAATGAAAATAACTCAGACAGAACAATCTGAGAGAAAGAGTCTAACCAAATACCGGCATCATTGAAAGCAGCCAAAGATAACGATACGTCTTTGGGATGGTTATGAGTAATTTTTTCTCTAATAGTTAAAATTTTATTAGCAAAGAAAGTCATGAAGTCATTACTAGTTAAAGTTAAAAGAATATTCTGCTCAATAGAGCTCTGACTCTTTGTCAGCCTGGCTACAGTGCTGAAAAGAAACCTGGGGTTGTTCTTATTTTCTTCAATTAGTGATGAGTAGTAAGATATCCTAGCTTTACGGAGGGCTTTTTTTATAGAGCAACAGACTCTTTTTCCAGGCTAAGTGAAGATCTTCTAAATTAGTGAGACGCCATTTCCTCTCCAACTTACGGGTTATCTGCTTTAAGCTGCGAGTTTGTGAGTTATACCACGGAGTCAGGCACTTCTGATTTAAAGCTCTCTTTTTCAGAGGAGCTACAGCATCCAAAGTTGTCTTCAATGAGGATGTAAAACTATTGACGAGATACTCTATCTCACTTACAGAGTTTAGGTAGCTACTGTTGTTGGTATATGGCATTAGAGAACATAAAGAAGGAATCATATCCTTAAACCTAGTTACATCGCTTTCTGAAAGACTTCTAGTGTAATGAAACTTATTCCCCACTGCTGGGTAGTCCATCAGAGTAAATGTAAATGTTATTAAGAAATGATCAGACAGAAGGGAGTTTTCAGGGAATACTGTTAAGTCTTCAATTTCCATACCATAAGTCAGAACACGATCTAAGATATGATTAAAGTGGTGGGTGGACTCATTTACATTTTGAGCAAAGCCAATTGAGTCTAATAATAGATTAAATGCAGTGTTGAGTCTGTCATTCTCAGCATCTGTGTGGATGTTAAAATCGCCCACTATAATTATCTTATCTGAGCTAAGCACTAAGCCAGACAAAAGGTCTGAAAATTCACAGAGAAACTCACAGTAACGACCAGGAGGACGATAGATAACAACAAATAAAACTGGTTTTTGGGACTTCCAATTTGGATGGACAAGACTAAGAGTCAAGCTTTCAAATGAATTAAAGCTCTGTCTGGGTTTTTGATTAATTAATAAGCTGGAATGGAAGATTGCTGCTAATCCTCCGCCTCGGCCCGTGCAACGAGCATTCTGGCAGTTAGTGTGACTCGGGGGTGTTGACTCGTTTAAACTAACATATTCATCCTGCTGTAACCAGGTTTCTGTAAGGCAGAATAAATCAATATGTTGATCAATTATTATATCATTTACTAACAGGGACTTAGAAGAGAGAGACCTAATGTTTAATAGACCACATTTAACTGTTTTAGTCTGTGGTGCAGTTGAAGGTGCTATATTATTTTTTCTTTTTGAATTTTTATGCTTAAATAGATTTTTGCTGGTTATTGGTGGTCTGGGAGCAGGCACCGTCTCTACGGGGATGGGGTAATGAGGGGATGGCAGGGGGAGAGAAGCTGCAGAGAGGTGTGTAAGACTACAACTCTGCTTCCTGGTCCCAACCCTGGATAGTCACGGTTTGGAGGATTTAAGAAAATTGGCCAGATTTCTGGAAATGAGAGCTGCTCCATCCAAAGTGGGATGGATGCCGTCTCTCCTAACAAGACTAGGTTTTCCCCAGAAGCTTTGCCAATTATCTATGAAGCCCACCTCATTTTTTGGACACCACTCAGACAGCCAGCAATTCAAGGAGAACATGCGGCTAAACATGTCACTCCCGGTCCGATTGGGGAGGGGCCGAGAGAAAACTACAGAGTCTGACATTGTTTTTGCAAAGTTACACACCGATTCAATGTTAATTTTAGTGACCTCCGATTGGTGTAACCGGGTGTCATTACTGCCGACGTGAATTACAATCTTACCAAATTTACGCTTAGCCTTAGCCAGCAGTTTCAAATTTCCTTCAGTGTCGCCTGCTCTGGCCCCCGGAAGACAATTGACTATGGTTGCTGGTGTCGCTAACTTCACATTTCTCAAAACAGAGTCGCCAATAACCAGAGTTTGATCCTTGGCGGGTGTGTCGCCGAGTGGGGAAAAACAGTTAGAAATGTGAACGGGTTGGCGGTGTACACAGGGCTTCTGTTTAGGACTACGCTTCCTCCTCACAGTCACCCAGTCGGCCTGCTTTCCCGGCTGCTCGGGATCTGCCAGAGGGAAACTAACGGCGGCTAAGCTACCTTGGTCCGCACCGACTACAGGGGCCTGGCTAGCTGTAGAATTTTCCACGGTGCGGAGCCGAGTCTTTAATTCGCCCAGCCTGGCCTCCAAAGCTACGAATAAGCTACACTTATTACAAGTACCATTACTGTTAAAGGAGGCCGAGGAATAACTAAACATTTCACACCCTGAGCAGAAAAGTGCGGGAGAGACAGAAGAAGCCGCCATGCTAAACCGGCTAAGAGCTAGTAGCTGCGCTAAGCTAGCGGATTCCTAAAAACACACAAAGTGAATAATGTGTAAATACAACCCCTGGCAAAAATTATGGAATCACCGGCCTCAGAGGATGTTCATTCAGACATGACACAAAACTAAAGTCTTTTCAAATGGCAACTTTCTGGCTTTAAGAAACACTATAAGAAATCAAGAAAAAAAGATTGTGGCAGTCAGTCAGTAACGGTTACTTTTTTAGACCAAGCAGAGGAAAAAAATATGGAATCACTCAATTCTGAGGAAAAAATTATGGAATCACCCTGTAAATTTTCATCCCCCAAATTAACACCTGCATCAAATCAGATCTGCTCATTGACATTGACCCTATGCCATGACATTGACCCTATGTGTCTTTTTGCAAGGAATGTTTTTGCAGTTTTTGCTGTATGGCAAGATGCATTATCATCTTGAAAAATGATTTCATCATCCCCAAACATCCTTTCAATTGTCCAAAATATCAACATAAACTTGTGCATTTATTGATGATGTAATGACAGCCATCTTCCCAGTGCCTTTACCTGACATGCAGCCCCATATCATCAATGACTGTGGAAATTTACATGTTCTCTTCAGGCAGTCATCTTTATAAATCTCATTGGAAAGGCACCAAACAAAAGTTCCAGCATCATCACCTTGCCCAATGCAGATTCGAGATTCATCACTGAATATGACTTTCATACAGTCATCCACAGTCCACTATTGCTTTTACTTAGCCCATTGTAACCTTGATTTTTTTCTGTTTAGGTGTTAATGATGCCTTTCGTTTAGCATTTCTGTATGTAAATCCCATTTCCTTTAGGTGGTTTCTTACAGTTCGGTCACAGACGTTGACTCCAGTTTCCTCCCATTCGTTCCTCATTTGTTTTGTTGTACATTTTTCGATTTTTGAGACATATTGCTTTGAATTTTCTGTCTTGACGCTTTGTCTTCCTTGGTCTACCAGTATGTTTGCCTTTAACAACCTTCCCATGTTGTTTGTATTTGGTCCAGAGTTTAGACACAGCTGACTGTGAACAACCAACATCTTTTGCAACATTGCGTGATGATTTACTCTCTTTTAAGAGTTTGATAATCCTCTCCTTTGTTTCAATTGACATCTCTCGTGTTGGAGCCATGATTCATGTCAGTCCACTTGGTGCAACAGCTCTCCAAGGTGTGTTCACTCCTTTTTAGATGCAGACTAACGAGCAGATCTGATATGATGCAGGTGTTAGTTTTGGGGATGAAAATTTACTGGGTGATTCCATAATTTTTTCCTCAGAATTGAGTGATTCCATATTTTTTTCCTCTGCTTGGTCTAAAAAAGTAACCGTTACTGACTGCCACAATCTTTTTTTCTTGATTTCTTATAGTGTTTCTTAAAGCCAGAAAGTTGCCTTTTGAAAAGACTTTAGTTTTGTGTCATGTCTGTGATCTGCTTTTTTTCTACAAAATTAAACAACTGAATGAACATCCTCCGAGGCCGGTGATTCCATAATTTTTGCCAGGGGTTGTAATTTAGAGGTGATTCAGCAGAGGGAGTGCTTTAGTTAAGGCACTTGAAGATTACACTGTGAAACAAATCGTTATCTAGGTAACTAGATCAATCTAACTGCGCAGATTAAACAGCTAACAGATACAGCAAAACACCGCTGTGCTCCGGAACAGGAAGTGATACAATCCCGCAGTGAGAGCCAACCACCAGTACCATGTCTCTCAGCAAATAATCACAAGAAGCTAATAGAGTTAACAGACATGCTCCTCTACAGTATCTTTGTGTGTGCGTGTGTGTGCCTGGTATATAACAGAAGTGAGACTGTTCCTGTGCCATGAACAATTAAAACCAAAAACTTTAGAAAGTCTATGATGAAAATATACTCTGCGTACCCTTGAATAGAACTATATTTCATTTTATTATATGGCTGCGACGCTACGCACACTCTGATTGGCTGATTACCGGTCGGATAGTTTTTTGAAGGTGAACTTCACCTCCACTGCTGAAGCGAACGGCTTCACTTCTGCTCTGGCTATGAGCTCTGTCTACGAGCCGTCAGCAGCTTTCATATTTGGGCGTTCGTGTGTTTAAATATATATATATTTAGGGGAGGTCATGGTCTCGTGGTTAAGGTGTTGGGCTTGAGACCAGAAGATCCTTGGTTCAAATCCCCGCCTGACTGGAAAATCACTAAGGGCCCTTGGGCAAGGGCCCTGTATCACCAGTTATCCATCTTCATGATGAAGTGGTATAGAGGAGGATTTTCTTAAAAAGAAGACCTGAAAGTTTAGCTACAAATTGCCAGAAGGTACATCTGAGATGCAAGCCTGAATTTGATCCGTTTTGGTGAAAGAAAATCCTTCTCTGCTCTACTCCACTATGAAGCTAAGAGTAATGATGGAAAATGTAAAGCTTGCAACAGCAACTCTTCCTTTTGTTGGAGTTAAATAAATGTTCTGAAAGAGAACCGAGGTCCATGGCTGACCTCTCTGCAGCTGGGGTTTTACAGTATGTTGTTGGATGGCAGCAGCTATTACGTCTTTTGGGATCCATAACTACATCTGCCCGTCTCCACAGCTGGACTGGCACTGACTGACAGGTATGTCGATTTCCACATATAGTACTTTGGATTTACGTGACGTGTTTGTTATGTATTCACAGGTTCTCCACAAATCAGATGCAAAGCAGACGTATTACAAACGCTTTATCCGTGGCCATTCTGTATGCATTCGCCGCAACTTATTTTAGTTTGTGATGTGGACGTGATAGGCACGGTATACTGTATATCCGTTTTACACACTGTCCCAGTCCGCTGCCAAGCCGCAAATCCCCACTGGTTGCGGATATCAACGGATAATGGCGGATATACAGTGCATAGCTTCAGTATGTATTGAGTCTGTATTGAGTATGTAAGGCAGATGTCATCTGCAGCCACAGTTTTGTGCAGCTCAGAAATCCTGGCAACAGACAAACGTGCCTCTGCAGGTAATTGCGGACGTGTGCAGATGTCGGCCGACTCATACAAGCATGCTTCACGGATACTGCGGGTGTTTAGCGAATATGAGCCAATTTTGTGCGCAAGCCATATGCAAATCTTCCTAAATGCCAGTGGGACCGGGCCTTTAGTAATCCTTTAATATAACATATTCATATATACACTGAACAAAAATATAAATGCAACACTTGCAAAACTGCTTTTGCTCCCAATTTTCATGAGCTGAACTCAAAGATCTAAAACATTTTCTATATACACAAGAGACCTATTTCTCTTTCAACTATTGTTCACACATCTGTCTAAATCTGTGTTAGTGAGCACTTCTCCTTTGCTGAGATAATCCATCCCACCTCACAGGTGTGGCATATCAAGATGCAGATTAGACGGCATGATTATTTAGGGTGGCCACAATAAAAGGCCACTCTAAAATGTTCAGTTTTATCACACAGCACAATGCCACAGATGCCACACGTTTTGAGGGAGCGTGCAGATGGCATGTTGACTGCAAGAATGTCCACCAGAGCTGTTGCCCATGAATTGAATATTCATTGCTCTACCATAAGCTGTCTCCAAAGGTGTTTCAGAGAATTCACACCACGTGTAACCACACCAGCCCAGGACCTCCACATCCAGCATGTTCACCTCCAAGATTGTCTGAGACCAGCCACCTGGACAGCTGCTGCAAAAATCCATTTGCAGAACCAAAAAATTTCTACACAAACTGTCAGAAACTGTCTCAGGAAAGCTCATCTGCATGCTCGTTGTCCTCATCGGGGTCTCGACCTGAATGCAGTTTGTCGTCGTTACCGAGTTGAGTGGGCAAATGCTCACATTCAATGGCGTCTGGCTACTGATCAACTCTATGCAAAGGAAATGTGTTGCCCTGCGTAAGGCAAATGGTGGCCACACCAGATACTTTCTGGTTTTCTGTAATACTGTAGTACTTTTCTGTAGTACTTTTGTTTTTGTTCTTTGAGCAAAAACAAAAGTACTACATTTATATTTTTGTTCAATGTAGTTAAATAACTATATAGAAATATAAATTTTTAGTCATTGAATGCCAGAGGGACATTTCCAAGCCAGTGTATGTCTCTTAGAATTCATTGAAGTCATTCATTCAATTTCTGATACCAGGGGAAGTGGAGCCTATTCCAGCAGTCATTGGGCAAGAGGCAGCGTACACCGTGGACAGGCCACCCATCGATCGCAGGGCCGACACATGGAGACAAACACATTCACACTATATCATTAATAAATAGAAACCGTAGGGTACTGTTTAGTAGTTTTGTTTTGAGCTGGCTTACTTCAAATGAAATGATAGTAAATGAAAAACAAAACCATGAGAAAAGCTTTCAAGACACAGGTAACAATTTTGAAGGAGTAGTTGAAGCTTGTGTGGCTGTGACGGGAGAAACTGGGCATAGTGCAGCTTTTGTCTGTTGCGTCACCAGTTACTGCTTCATGGATTCATCCTGGAAGGTGGCAATTTCAGCATTCTGTTATGAATGTGATGCTGAACTGAATGTTTCATAATCTGCCTCAAGTGGTTGGCAAGATTACTTTTGATCAAAAACTGCTTCAAACATCTCCAAACGTTGTCCTGACCTCTTAGTATAGTGCCTGTCACACTGTGATGGGTTGAGGAAACATATGAGCAATGTACACAAAATTTTGATATTTGTTCATGTATGTTTTTGTCCTGTACAAGCTTTTTTTGTTGTTGTTAAATGCGTTCCTTGTCAGCTGATGTCCAGCGAGTCTGACGGAAAGTTTTGTGCATGCTCAAAACTTTGAGTGGGCATCAGGCGGAGAGCTTTCCTGGTGGTTACACAATTGTTCACCATCTTGTCCTGTTCTTGTTTGTTACTTCTGTGTTGGTCATGTGCTCATATCCTGTGGGTGTCAGATGCTATAGACTGTTCTTCTGATTGGCCAAAGCTCTGGCATGGGGTGTGAATTCAGTGCCAGGGGAGAGAGGACAGTTTCTGACACAGCACAGCTGTTCATTTGGCCAAGGTCAGACTGAAGAAAAAGACAGTGCAGCGGTGTGCATGTGGATCTGTAAGTCAGAGCGCACTTAGCAGATTCCCTTTTGCAAGAAGGCACTATGGAGAAAGAAGGTTGTTTGCTGTCCTCACAAGCAACCTCAAACATAGTGAGGAAGTATGACGTTATGATCCCAGAGCTAGCCAGACTCTAGCCACATTTGTGTTCAGACCTTTATTCCTGTAAAACACTTTGTGATTTTATCTTGAAAGATGCTATACAAATAAACTTTAGTTAATTACTTACTTACTTAAGACAATCCCAATCAAATCCAGCTCCCCCCAGCACACATAGTTGTCCTGAAACACGGAAAATAATTCTGTTGATTGCGGCTGTTTGTGTTGCAAGTGGAAGTGTAACGTCAATCATCCAACCATCACAGCCCCAAATCCACCGGAGACCAACGAATTAATTGATATTTGCCACCGGACAAATTATTTCAATCTGTTACTAATCAGTATGCTCAATCTTTCATGGTGTAACGTTTTTTTTAAATGTTGATATGCATATTATTAAGACTTTATGCCGATTTTCTGTTTGGCAGGAAGATGAGAGCTGTTCTGTCGGAGCTGTACATGAACAACCACAAGCTGTGATTATAGAACAGCTTGAGGGGCTTTAAATACAACTTTAATGGGCACAGTTGGAGACATTGCTTAAGCTCCCCTGATAACATGCTTGAGGTTCAAACAGAGCTGGATTGGCACTTCCCTCTGCTTCGTGCATTGTTCAGCACAGATGCTGTGATGCCTAATGTTCTTATTTTGCATTAATCACAGAAAAATTAGTCAGCCAAAAAGAAATTTCAGAGGACAATTCAACATATCTTGTAGCTATGTTAAAGCACATTTTTGGTAACAGTCAGGATGGTGACATCGCAAGCTTGATTATACCTGGAGACCACAGTTTGTTCCAACTTAGTGCCATTGTTTCCCAGCTCAGATCTTAAGGCGTGCTGTCCCGAACCCTTTGACAAGCAACATTACACTCCAGCCAATACTAAGCCTGGGCTTGCAGCAGAGGCATCTGCAGGGAGTATCGATCTGTGAAAAGAGATCTACATGCTCTCCTGGACGACAGACAGGCCACTGTTTGTCACTTGTGAATGTGAGCGACTTTGTATTTCCTTGCAGTGTTCTCTGCTATCAGCACAGCCAGAAAATTGCTTATATCATGTATTTCATGTTCTGCCTTTTTTTTAAAACTTGATCTACGTTCTTCTCAACATTTCCTTTTGCTTTGTTCACCCCAGTGACTGTCTTCTCTTGGTGTTTTAGCTTTAAAATCCACACGGCTGTCAGATTGATTGATCCTGCACAGTATGACTGGTAATTAAGGAACCACAATGCACCTTGGCTAAATATATGTGTCCTCTAACATCCTCTTTCTCAGCGCGTTGCGATAATTACCCCGTTGTTAGACCTTGAGAAGTAACACCTAACCAAGGGCAAAGCGCCACGTGCAGAGTGAGACTGTGTGATTCATTGTGATGTGCAGGACTGGGTGTCTTGCTTCTAATAGTTGGGGTGGTGGTGAGAGGGAGATGAGGGAAAATGGGCTACTGTCGCTTGAGTGGCTGCTAATGCGCCCTGTCCAGTGATAATATGAAATAATTGGAAAGGCAATATGCGTTGTAATCAATGTAAATGGAAGCCATTCATCTTTTGATAGGAGTTTGTTGAAATATCAGTATTTTCTTAATATCAATGCATAGAAATGGCATCATCAAATTAACTTTTTCCATATGGAGAAACACCTCCCTCTCTCCACTGTCCCATTGTTTTCTGCTGTGGCATGTCAAATGTGATCCAGAACTAATCTACCAGCTCAATAGTGAGGTCCTTGCGGGGAGCCCAGGGGCCCCAGGCCTATCATTGTTGCCTCATCTATCTTCAAGACAGGCCAGAGGCAGGGGCCAAACCTATACTTGTTTGTTGTGTTTGCATATTCAGCGTTTTGAGAGGATGCTGAGCCCCAAAGCCTTCATCTGGTCACCACGCGGGCAGAGGCCTGTCTCTTCCCCATCCTGTGTTGGCAAGTGTGGAAATGAGAAGTCAGAAAGAGAGCTCTTTTTCTCAACAGGAGCTCGGAGGTGACAAGCAGGCGTGACTGTGCTGGCGTATAGAAGTGACGATGAGCAAATAGCAGTTTGCACAATAGCAGTTTTTCTCTTCGGACAGTTTTGTTTTTGCCAGGTCAAGCAGTGTTTGTTTTTAAAAGACCTGATACGTTGCTGCAAACTGCAGCTAATAGAAAATGTGCAGCTGCTAGTTTGATCAAAATTCAAGCTTGCTAGCTTGGTGCACACAAGCCTTGCGGCAGTGAACACCTGGATATAGTAAAAATTACTCAAAGCTATTCCAACACTGTGTTTGTTCTCCATGGTTTGAAGATTTTAGGATGACAAAGTGTCGTGAATCATTTGCATTTTTTTTTCACAGTGCATTGATAGTCAACCTTCAATTTAAAACTATTACAGCCTGTTGTGGCCAAAAGGTTCCCGGTTCAAACCCCACCCCCTGCCACCTTTCTCCATGTGGAGGTGCATCAGGAAGGGCATCCGGCGTAAAACTTGTGCCAATTCAACATGCAGATCTACCAAGAGTGCACAACAAGGGAGCAGCCGAACGGTCTTACTTACAGCCTGCTTCAGCAGTGAGTTAAATTTTCAGAGGTCAGCTTAGACTCAGAACTTCAGTGTGAGTATTTTTCTGAGATGAAAACCACTTGACTGGAGTCTTTGTGCTGTTTTCCCAATACTGTGATGCCAAAATGTTTGGGAAAGACATGAAATTTCATCAAGTTTGCCAGAGTACACATGAGGGGCGCAATCGAAGGTCTGTTTTCTAGTATGAAAATACTCTGATTCACGCCATCATGAAACTGTGTAACTGGTGATGCAACAGATAAAAGTTGCACTATGCATAGTTTCTCCAATCACATACACAGAAGCTGATGGGTAACTCCTTCAGCGTTGTGTCTTGAGTCTCTTGGTGGCTTTCCTCACTATTCTCCTTTCACATTAAATTTTTTTGATGTGCCTAGTCCATGCAGATTTACCATACAGTACCATACTGTTTGTATTTCTTAATAATTGATGTAAATGAAGTACAAAACATATTCAGTGATTTGGAATTTTTCATGTATCCGTCCCCTGACTTGTCTGAAGTAAACTGGCTAAAAGTGAATAAAAGTGATGATTTACCTGTTATACCTAAAGGTATCCATGCACGCCATTGTTTTGGCTTTCATTTTTATTGTTTTTTTTGTTTTGTTTTTTTAATGCTATTACAAAATCCAAAAGTTGAAGTTTACAAAAATGTTTTGGTAGCACTGTCAATCTAAATTAAAGCTCTTGCATGCTGGAGCAGAGACTTTTATGGTAAGTTCTTTACTCTTGCAAGTAAACTCAGTGTTGTATTTGTGGTAAAGTGAATGACATGTTTGCCCTGACAATGATGCTGAAAGTTGGCCTCCTTATTTGTTCCATTCAAATAAGTCAACACCAAACTTCCTTTTTAAGATACTGACATGCTTCATTCCACAGTGTTCAGCTGGTCACATGACCTTTGTTCAAATAAGTACAAAGGCGAGGGTTGTACTTCATAAATGTTGTAACTTTACAGCTCTGTAGCCATGCATATGTCATACGGTGCTGAGCCAAGTGTGCAGTTATGTCAGTGTCTTCCAGGAAAGTGTCCAACATCACTTCTTCCCTCAATTCATTGATTATAAGGGCAATGAGCAACAGACTGCAACAGTGACAAACTTGGCAAACGTCAATGTTTGATATGGCTGCACAACTTATGGTCTGAGGACCATCATCACAGTGTGTACATGATCAGCAGTAACATCGCAAGACATGCAATATCAAATCAGGCAAATTAAGTGAAATCTGTCATCCTTCCTTTTTCTGGTTGTTGTATTCCATCACTAATCTACAAGACAGCTGTTGTCTGATACCGTAAATATAATGTTGGGAAAGTGTCGTGACACGGACCCACAACAGGGGGCGTAAATGAACGGACAATGATAGAGTCAAAAATGAACACTTTTACTGTTGTGAATGAGCACAACCACAATACAACAGATTACAGAATGTAAGACAATAGTCAATCACAAAGGTGACGTGTGGGCAGGCTCGAGGATAGAAGACGTCTGTCCTGAGAAGAACCGGAACCACACGATTTCCTCCGCCACTGAACCTGGAGAATACTGGAGCTGCCAAGTCCTGGGTCCCTAGGTGGCCACCGTCTCCGAGCGTCGGATCTGGTACTGCTGGCGAGGAGCAGAAACAATCAAAGGTGGGTGTGTGCACACCCAGTAAAAACAAATGGTGGGAATTCCACCTCCACCTGTCATCCACATGTGCAGCTCCTGTCACAAAGCACTTATCTGGCGGGGTGTGAAGCGGAGCTGTCGCCGGTCACGCCAATCTCCAGACAATGCACTCCACAGGAAAAGCAGCTGCAAAAATGAGTTCAGACTAAACACAGTTAGTTATACGGCTGAGAATATTACCTCTACTGGTAGATGATATCTCAGCAACGAGGTAGAGATGAAGTCTGGTTTTTATGGAGGAGAATGATGAAGTGTAGATGGGTGACAGCTGTCATGAGATGATGAGTAACAGCTGTCACCCCGGCTGTGTCCGTGGCGGCAGCGCCCTCTTGAGCCTGAAGCCCGCACTCCAGGCAGGGCGCCATCTGGTGGTGATGGGCCAGCAGTACCTCCTCTTCAGGCGGCCCACACAACATATAATTTACTTAGATGTAAGTCTTCTTCATAAATGTGGACAGAGCAGGTAAAAATGGTAAATGGACTGCATTTATATAGCACTTTTTCCATCTGCATCACACGCTCAAAGCACTTTACAGTGATGCCTCACATTCACCCCGATGTCAAGGTGCTGCCATACAAGGTGCTCACTACACACCGGGAGCAAAGTGGGGATTAAGGACCTTGCCACTCAGGCTGGGATTTGAACCAAGTATCCTCTGGTCTCAAACCCAACGCTTTAACCACGAGACCATCACCTCTCCAGCCCAATGAGATAAGGAGTTGGTCTGTACTGTTGTATAGACCTGAGTTTGGTTCCCAGTCATGCTATTTTGTCCTTGGACAAGACACGTCATCTGTGTTTCCTTAGTCCAGCTCAAAATGGGTACTGGCCTTGGCTGAGGAAATGGCCATTAATGGACTGGTTTCAGCAGGAGTCATACAAGGGAAAATCATCACCAGTGTTAAATTAACACTGAGACTGTGCATACGGTCCCACTCTGACCAGAGTAGGTCCATATGTACACTGGTGGTGTTCAGTTAACACTGTCAGTGTTAGTTTTACACTGGTGATTTTACTGTGTAGATTCTCATCAGCTTCACACTATGGTATCAGGGTATGAGCATCAGCACCAATGGAAGACAGATCTCAGAACAGAACTAATGTATATTTTCTTTGCATTATGTTTGACTATGAAGTAGTGGAAGCAAAACAGATGAAAAATTGTGGAAGATGTGCTTCCAAAACCAAAACTGAAATATATGATATTGACCATAAACAGGTACTTCGTTGAGAGTGCCTTGCACAGTTTTCCAGCTTTGTTAAAATTATAATTTGTATTTCCTGTGCAGATTGAATCCCCTACAGAATCACCCTAATCATTATAGAATAATTCATTCTTTCCAATAGAGCTATTGAGGTTGTCTGGTGAAAATTCCTGTACTTTTCACAAAGCAGGATATATTGCAGAAAAAAAAACAATATTTGTAAAGTCTGCTTTTTCCATTATTGTGCAGCTCTGCTGTCAGAATAGTTATTTAAAGGATTTATCTCACCAGGACCCCAAGGACACACCAATCTCTGAGTGTAGATGGTCAAGCAAAATACAGATGTAGATGCTTTTTCAATCTTGGACAGACAGTGTTACTATGAGTGTCCATATACGGTGTTTTTTTATATATAAAATCATTAAATCATTCCATCTTTTGTTATGTTACAGCCTTATTCCAAAATGGATGAATTTTTTTTTCTCAAAATTCTACAGATGGCATAATGACCTCATAATGACAATGTAAAATGTTTTTTTATTTGTTTATTTTTGTTTGTTTGTTTGTTTTTTTAGATCTTTGCAACTATTTTTAAATAAATAAACTAAGAAATCACATGTACATAAGTATTCACAGCCTTTGCCTTGAAGCTCAAAATTGAGCTCAGGTGCATCCTGTTTCCACTCATCATCCTTGAAATGTTTGTACAGCTTAAGTGGAGTCCACCTGGGGTAAATTCAGTTGATTGGACATGATTTGGAAAGACACACACCTGTCTACATATAAGGTATGACAGTTGACAGTGCATGTCAGAGCATGAAGTCAAGGGAAGCGTCCGTAGACCTCTGAGACAGGATAGTCTCTGATCTCCAGCAGTCCTCTGAGGAGAGGGACAACCATTTCTGCAGCAGTCCACACATCAGGCCTGTGTGGCAGTGGAGTGGCCAGACGGAAGTGACTCCTTAGTAAAAGCACATGGCAGCCTACCTGTAGTTTGCCAAAAGGCACCTGAAGGACTCTCAGACCATGAAAAACAAAATTCTCTGGTCTGATGAGAGATTGAACTCTTTGGTGTGAATGCCAGGTGTCATGTTTAGAGGAAACCAGACACCATTCCTACAGTGAAGCATGGTGTTGGCAGCATCATGCTGTGGGGATGTTTTTCAGCAGCAGGAACTGGGAGACTAGTCAGGATTGAGGGAACGATGAATGCAGCAATGTACAGAGGCATCCTGGATTAAAACCTGCTCCACAGCACTCTTGACCTCAGACTGGGGTGACAGTTCATCTTTCAGCAGGACAATGACCCTAAGCCAGGGGTGCGCAACTGATTAATATCACTTTGAGCAGATGGAATCAGTTAATCAGTGAAATCACCTGGTGGAGTCAGTGGCTGCAAAGAAAACCTGCACACTCTTGGCCCTTTCTGGAACAAGTTGCCCACCCCTGCCCTAAGCACACAGCCAAGATATCAAAGAAGTGACTTCAGGACAACTCTGTGAATGTCCTTGAGTGGCCCAGTCAGAGCCCAGACCTCTTCCCATTGAACATCTCTGGAGAGATCTGAAAATGGCTGTGCACCGATGCTTCCCATCCAACCTGATGGACCTTGAGAGGTGCTGCAACGCAGCATGGAGAATAGGGAAAAACTGCCGAAAGATAGGTGCACCAAGCTTGTGACATCATATTCAAGAAGACTTGAGGCTGTAATTGCTGTCAAAGGTGCATCAACAAAGTACTGAGCAAAGGGTGTGAATACTTATGTACACGTGATTTCTTAGTTTATTTTGAATCAATTTGTGAAAAAAAAATGTTGAGGGGAAAAATGAATTTGCTCCATTTTGGTATGAGGCTGTAACATAAAATGTGTGTGGAAAAAAAATGAAGTGCTGTGGATACTCTCTGGATGCACTGTAAACTGTAAATCTTGAACGAGTGAACATTGGCGCAACTAGCTGCCGCTGCTCGCTAGTAACTTTTAACCTTTTGGCTTATTTTATGGTTTATGCTTTTATGATTAATTTGACCGTGCAATTGATTTCACTTTGGAATACTTTCATGACCTGTCGGCACTACCATCTTTGTGGGTCTTCACTGTCTGATCACTGCGACACCGGCTTGAGCTTCATCTGGCGTTTTCTGACCATTGACGCTTGCTGCCTGAGTTCTCACCCATAATGTGCGCCAGCCGGACATACATTTTGTTTGTCTGTGCCTGGCTCTTTCTACTGCCTGTTCACCTGCCAGTGACGGGTTTGTTTCAGTATTTAGCCACTGACCTGCTCCGGCTGTGCTGTCATCTGCCTGGCCCTGTGCCACACAACTTCCTCCTAATGGGTTTGTTTACATCTCTCAACCCTGTGGCTCCGGTCGAGGAGGAGGTCTCGTGGTGAAGTGGAAAGTCTCGTTGCTGTCTGTGCCCGTCTTCAGCTCATTTGAATCTGCTGTCTGTGACCTGTCTGGTTCAACTCCAACCATCATTGCTACTGTTTACTGTCCTCCCAAACCGAACAGTGACTTTTTAAACGACTTTGCTGCCTTTCTCACCCATCTATCCTCTGTTTCTTCAGATATAATACCGCTGGGTGATTTTAATATTCACATGGCCATTATCAGTCTGCCTCTTGCCAAAGACTTTACAATCTGTGTTGAGAGCTTTGGATGTCAGCAATACGCCGCTATCCCCACACACACTCCAAAGGACACATTCTGAACCTAATCTGCTGCTCTTGTGTCACTCCGCTTGACCTTACAGCCGATGAACTCCCCATAACTGACCACTTTCTTCTCTCATTTACAGTGAAACTCCCTCCACCTCTAAAACACTACGTCTCATTTCATTCCAAAACATAAAGAACATTGACCCCCACACTCTTGTTTCAAGTATCCACTCCTTCTGTCTCCTTGACATTCACAACCTATCTACCCGTGATGAGCTGGTTTCTCATTATAACAACGGTCTCCATAATATTTTTAATTCTCTCACTCCGTTTACATCCTACCTCTCTGGTCGCACTCGGTGTACCCAACTCGAGTCCTTCAAATCCACTTCCTCCCCCCGTCACTTTAGGTCCCTCCTTTTCATCATCTATCTTCTTCCCCTTGGTAATATCGTCTGAAAATTCAACATTCGTTTCCACTGTTATGCTGATGACACCCAGCTCTATCTTACCTCTAAAGCCTCATCCACTCTTCCGCCCACCTCCCTTACTGATTGTATCTCTGAAATCAAAACCTGGCTCACTTTCAACTTTCTTAAATTAAACAGTAATAAAACTGAGGTTCTCCTCATTGGTACAAAATCCACTCTACCCACAAACCGACAGTTTTTCTCTCATCATTGATAATTCCACCATTCCACCTTCCCCCCAGGTTAAGAGTCTGGGTGTCATCCTTGACAGCACATTATCCTTTCAGTCTCATATTAAAAACATTACCAGGTCTGCCTAATTCTATCTACGCAACATTAATCGCCTCTGCCCCTCCCTTACTCCCCAACTGCTGCCATCCTTGTCCATAGTCTTGTTAGCTCCCGTCTGGATTATTGAAACTGTTCTTTTCGGTCTCCCACACAAGTCCCTCCATAAACTTCAACTGGTCCAGAATTCAGCTGCCCGTATCATAACTCGCATCCCCTTGATTCAGCATATCACACCCGTCCTTCAACAGTTCCACTCGCTTCCGGTTCAGTTTCGTATTCAATTCAAAATCCTCCTGTTAACATTCAAGGCGTTACACAATCTCGCTCCTCCATATCTGTCCGACCTCCTCCTGTTCCCACTCCCACCCGCTCCCTTAGATCCTCTTCCTCCGTTCTCCTGTCTGTTCCCTCTGCCTGTCTCACTACCATGGGGAGCAGAGCATTCAACCGCTCTGCTCCCCATCTCTGGAATTCATTACCATCCCAAATCAGAAACATTGATTCATTTCCCTTTTTCAAATCACAACTCAAAACCCATCTGTTTATGACTGCTTATTCCTCTTGATGCATATTGCTCTGTCTATTTTATTGATTTTATTGTCGTTCTTTTATTGGATTTTAAGTTTTACTGTACAGTGTCCTTGAGTGTCAGGAAAGGCGCCTTTTAAATGGAATGTATTATTATTAAATGCCACACTAAAGTGAAGAGGACAATTAACTTGTTTCAGTGGAATCAAAAAATGGTGAAATTTGAAATTACCTAGTTTGGACTTTTTAATCTGCAGAAAACCAACCAATGAAATAAGGCATTTGAGAAAGCAGCTCATTTTTAACAGCCCTTTCCCTCATCTCTCCCCACTTCTCTCTGCACTGGCACACTGAGCAAAGAACACATTAGGGGGGTAATGAAATATGGGTATTTAAAGAAAGATCTGAATTGAGTGTCAGTCATGGTTGACGATCACGTTACCGGCTGTCTGCAATGACTCTCCTTTCCATGAAGCGGTATTATGTTCTACCCTAAAATATAATTGCATTCAAAATGAGTTAGTATCTCAAACAGTAGAATATACAGGAAATGTTTTTGATTGATTTTTCTGTCTGTTATTTTCAAAGTCCTGTTTCAGACATGGGCTTCACACAGTTTGTTGTTAATTCCACTCCATAGTGTTATGTTGCCATCACAAGTGACCTAGTAGTGTTTGTTCCAAACTTCCTTCATAACACAAGTGTGCAAATAATGTGCTTACAAAACATGGTGTTAGTAGCATAAATCAATAAGTAGACCAAAAGGTGATTATTTTCAAGGGACAAATGGGATTTTGTTCCACTGTGCTACATAAAATATGCGTGTCATGTTTTATACAGTAAAACTCGCCTAAACTGTCATTGAATAAATCGGATATTCGCACTCACTGGACAAAAGCAAAAGTCCCAATGTTTTTCTATGGTTTTCCATGTAATAAACACTGTATATAACAGATTTGCTATAGAGGATTTTTGCTCACACAGGACAAAACGTCCTGTCCGACCACAATGCATTATCCTTAAATACCTCTTGCATGTATCAGACAGAGCAGTCTGGTTGGGCCCAGTAACAGAGGTACGAAATTAAAGTTCAGCATTGACACTCGCCAATTTTAATTTTAAGTCTGATGTGCACCTGCTATATCGGACACCGCAAAAGGCTGTGATCACTTTTATGTTTTCACTTCTTCCTCTCCTGACATATTTTAAGTTTTTCTAGTGCATAGCTGATTACACCCACAATTCATGGAGGAAATTGTACACCTTACCTTTGATTTGTAGGTTGTAGAAAGAAGACTTTTTTCAGGGACTAATTCTCCAGAAAATCCATTTAAAAAAATCCAGAAAAGCATAATCCAGAAAAAGTGGATAAAGATGCAACACACATCAACATCATTGCATGGTCATGGAGTTACAGCTGCAGAAGCATAAATGAGGGTTTGGAATTTTAAGGCACCACTCCATGCGTAGCGGACTTAGAAAAAAGAATGACTCGACCAAATGTAATCTTTTTAATGCGCATAATGTCCACCACTTATTTAAGGCAGGCGGGGGGTTTTTTCAGATGGAATATTTGACTAATCAGTTACTTGTGTATAACGGATTTTGTCCGTTATATACATATAACGGACTTTGGTTATAATGGACAAAATTTGCTGTTCCACCTGAATCCAATATATGGAAGTTTTACTGTATTTATTGGCCTACCTTCTATAAAACAGGTGGCTTTGTGGGTTGGGGTTTCAACTACCACTGTATAATTCGAGATTCGACTCCAGGCTTCATGTTACCCATATGTGTCCTTGAAAAAGACATTTCATCTATCCCAGCTGGAAATGGTTAACACCCTTGGCTGAGAAGTTAACTTGTGATGGACTGGTGTCCTGTCCAGGGGGATTCTCAAACATCCACCTTATGCCACTGTGTACAGGGATGAGCACTAGTCGGATGGGCCTCAGATCCTGTGCAGGTTTTTGTTCTACTTTTAAGTCTGTAAAACAACAGGATTTATATATTAATCGACCAGATGGTAGATTAGCACTGAATCACCTCTGGTCTTTTGCATGTCTTGTCAGTGAGCTTCCACCAGTTCATCTCTAAGACATTTATCACTATAATGCCACATGGTGACATCAGTGTGGGCAAATCTATGGAGTTTGTCATTAAACCATTTTGCCATTTTATGTTGTTCCAGATATTTTTTTCTTCTTTGAATTTTGTTGTACTATATCCATTGTTATCCTGTTTTTGCAGACATATGGGACTTTAAGACCGGTAGCGTCAGACACAGCAGTTAACGCGCGTCAGTGACGTCAGATGCTTCATGTTGGATGCAGCAAAGGGGGGGTGCAGAGATTTCTACATCACACTCTGACTTGGTCATCTTGGATTTGTGTCTGTAGATGTTGCGAAAGTGTAGTTACACGGACCCACAACAGGGGGCGGTAATGAACGGACAATGGATTAAGCCAAAAAGTAACAATTGAATGTTGTGAATTGCACAGCGGAATACAGACAATTGCAGTTGAGGAGTACAGTTAATTATACACAAGGTGACGTGTGGGCAGGCTCGAGGATAGAAGATGTCTGTCCAGAGAAGAGCCAGATCCCACACGGCTTCCACCGCCAACGGATCTGAAGAACACCGGAGCCGCACACCCAGTAATCTCTCCATACTCAGTTCCTCCGGGAGGGAGAACCTCCACCTCCAGAAACAGAAACACCCATGCAGCTCCTGTCTGTTGCTTCTCTGGAAGGAGTGAGAGGCGAAGATGTCGCAAACCCACACTGTACGCCAATCCAGCAGAAGACTGAAGCCACAGGACAAACGGCTGCACACAGAACAATATTCAGTCTCAGAAAATCACAGCAGAGAAGGTTACCTGAGTGGTAGCTGATTTCTCGGCGGGGAGGTGGAGTTGCAGTCCGGCTTTTATGGTGATGTGGATGATGATAGTAGAATGAGTGACAGCTGGTGCTGTTGATGAGTGACAGCTCTCACTCGCTGTTGCTCCAACGCCCTCTCGTGCTTGAAGCCCGCACTTCAAGCAGGGCGCCCTCTGGTGGTGGTGGGCCAGCAGTACCTCCTCTTCAGCGGCCCACACAACAGGACCCCCCCCCCCTCAATGGTGTAGAAATCGGCCAGGAGGGCCGGGTCCAGGATGAAGCTCCTCTTCACCCAGGAGCGTTCCTCAGGTCCGTACCCCTCCCAGTCCACCAGGTACTGGAACCCCCGACCCTTCCGACGGACGTCCAGGAGCCGACGCACGGTCAATGCCGGCTCCCCATCGATGATCCGGGCAGGAGGCGGCGCACGTCCGGGGGTGCAGAGTGGTGAAGTGTGGTAGGGCTTGAGGCGTGACACATGGAAAACAGGATGAATCTTCATATAACGCTTCACTACGGCCGGACTGAGGACTTTCAGGATAGGAAATGGTCCGGTAAACCTGTCCTTGAGTTTTTGGGACTCCACCTGAAGAGGGATGTCCTTGGTTGATAGCCAAACCTCCTGCCCGGGCTGGTATGCAGGGGCCGGGGAACGCCGGCGGTCTGCATGGGCCTTGGCCCTCGTCCGTGCTTTGAGCAGGGCAGAATGGGCGGTACGCCACACCCGACGGCACCTTCTGAGGTGGGCCTGGACCGAGGGCACCCCGACCTCTCCCTCCACGAGCGGGAACAATGGGGACTGGTACCCCAAACACACCTCAAACGGGGAGAAGCCGGTGGCAGACGAGACTTGGCTATTGTGGGCGTACTCGATCCAGGCCAGATGGTGGCTCCAGGCCATCGGGTGCGCGGAGGTCACGCAGCGGAGGGCCTGCTCCAAGTCCTGGTTCGACCGCTCTGCCTGTCCGTTCATCTGAGAATGGTACCCGGACGAGAGACTCACGGTGGCCCCCAGTTCTCTGCAGAAACTCCTCCAGACTTGAGAAGAGAACTGAGGACCACGATCAGAGATGATGTCGTTCGGGATCCCATGCAGACGCACGACGTGGTGGACCAGGAGGTCTGCAGTCTCCTGGGCCGTCAGGAGCTTCGGGAGGGCCACAAAGTGGGCCGCCTTGGAGAACCGGTCCACTATCGTGAGGATGGTGGTCATGCCCTGGGACGGCGGGAGGCCCGTGATGAAGTCCAGGCCGATGTGGGACCAGGTGCTATGAGGCACCGGTAAAGGCTGGAGGAGACCTTGGGTCTTATGATGGTCCGCCTTGCCCCTGGCGCAGGTGGTACAGGCCTGGACGTAGTCCCGGACCTCGGCTTCCATAGACACCCACCAGAAGCGCTGCCGGACCACTGCCACGGTTCTTCGCACCCCCGGGTGGCAGGAGAGCTTGGAACCGTGACAGAAGTCCAAAACCGCAGCTCTGGCCTCTGATGGGACATACAATCTGTCCTTCAGGCCGTTCCCCGGGTCCGGGTTCCATGCCAGGGCCACCCGGACGGTCTTCTCCACGTCCCAGGTGAGGGTGGCCACGACAGTGGACTCGGGGATGATGGTCTCCGTTGGGTCTGACAACTCGGTCTTGGCTTCCTCTTCGTGCACCCGGGACAGGGCGTCAGACCGTTGATTCTTAGTCCCGGGGCGGTATGTGATCTGGAAGTCAAAATGCCCAAAGAACAGTGACCAGCGGGCTTGCCTGGGGTTCAGACGCTTGGCGGTCCGGATGTACTCCAGGTTCCGATGGTCCGTGAAAACCGTGAATGGTACTGTCGCTCCCTCCAACAGGTGTCTCCACTCCTCCAGAGCCTCTTTCACCGCCAGAAGTTCCGAATTGCCGACGTCATGGTTCCTTTCAGCCGGGGTCAACCTGCGGGAAAAGTAGGCACAAGGATGGAGAACCTTATCGGACTCTCTGCTCTGGGACAGCACGGCTCCTATCCCTGAGTCAGAGACATCCACTTCAACTACGAACTGGCGATTTGGATCAGGCTGCACCAGGACTGGTGCAGTCGAGAACCGGCGTTTCAACTCCCTAAACGCGGCTTCGCACCGATCCGACCAGGTGAAGGGAACTTTAGTGGAGGTCAGGGCTGTCAGGGGCTAACTACCTGACTGTAGCCCTTAATGAACCTCCTGTAGAAATTTGCAAAGCCGAGGAACTGTTGCAGTTTCCTACGGCTTGTTGGTTGGGGCCAATCTCTCACCGCTGCAACCTTGGCTGGATCAGGGGCGACGGAGTTGGAGGAGATTATGAACCCCAGGAAGGACAAAGAGCGGTGGAACTCGCACTTCTCGCCCTTCACGAACAGCCGGTTCTCCAACAACCGCTGCAGGACCTGACGTACATGCTTGACATGGGTCTCACGATCCGGAGAAAAGATGAGTATATCGTCCAGATATACGAAGACAAACCGATGCAGGAAGTCCCGCAAGACGTCATTAACCAACGCTTAGAAATTCGCGGGCGCATTGGTGAGGCCGAACGGCATGACCAGGTACTCAAAGTGACCTAACGGGGTGTTAAATGCCGTCTTCCACTCGTCTCCCTCCCGGATCCGAACCAGGTGGTAAGCATTCCTAAGATCCAGTTGAGTGAAAATTTGGGCTCCATGCAAGGGCGTGAACACTGAATCCAACAGAGGTAACGGGTATCGGTTGCGAACCGTGATCTCGTTCAGCCCTCTGTAGTCAATGCATGGACGGAGTCCGCCGTCTTTTTTGCCCACAAAAAAGAAACCAGCACCCATCGGGGAGGTGGAGTTCCGGATCAACCCGGCAGCTAACGAGTCCCAGATGTAGGTCTCCATTGATTCGCGTTCTGGATGTGAGAGGTTGTACAGCCTGCTGGACGAGTACTCAGCGCCTGGTATGAAATCAATGGCACAATCGTACGGACGGTGCGGGGGTAGCGTGAGTGCCAGATCTTTGCTGAAGACGTCAGCAAGGTCATGGTACTCGGCTGGCACCGCCGCCAGATTGGGGGGTCTAAAACCTCCTCCTTTGCTGTCACACCGGGTGCAACCGAGGATCCTAAACACTCCCGGTGGCAGGTTTCGCTCCACTGCGTCACAACCCCAGATGGCCAATCATTCCAGGGATTGTGTTTTAACAGCCATGGAAAACCCAAAATCACTCAGGAGGTGGAAGGTGTTACATAAAACACAATCTCCTCCCTGTGATTTCCAGACACAACCAATGTCACTGGCTGTGTCTGATGTGTGATTAGTGGAAGAAGGGTGCCATCTAGTGCCCGTACCGACAATGGTGACGGTAAGGCCACTAGAGGGAGCCCAACCTCCTTTGCCCATCTGCTATCCAGCAGATTCCCCTCCAACCCCGTGTCTACCAGTGCTGGGGCATGAAGGGTTAGATCCCCACTCAGGATCGTAACTGGGATGCGTGCAGATCGTCGGGGTTTCCCCGCGTGAGTATTATGACCCACCCTTAGCCCAGTCTCTAAGGACGAGTGCTGCTGTTTTGACCGTTTGGGGCAGTTTTTCTGCGTGTGCTCAGTTGAGCTGCAGAGAAAACACTCCCCACGGACCAGCCTCCTTTGTCTCTGATCTGATCTCTTTTTGGCCCTGCTCGTTTCCCTAACAATGGCAGCAGGGGGAGCTGTCGTCACGTGGAGTACCCTGGCTGTGGAGCGTGGGGAAGACGGCTCCCTTTCGGACCCCGGAGGAAGGGGAACGGCTTGTGCCTGACCACGCCCTTCGTCTCGCTCCCGTCAGTGTTCTGTTAATCGGTTGTCTAACCGTATTACCAGCTCGATAAGCCCGTCTAAATCCCGCGGCTCATCCTTCGCCACCAGGTGCTCCTTAAGGACCAGAGACAGTCCGTTTACGAAGGCGGCGCGGAGCGCAACAGCATTCCAGCCAGCTCGCGCTGCCGCGATGCGGAAGTCGACTGCATACTTCGCTGCGCTCCGGCACCCCTGTCTTATCGACAGCAGCACGCTTGAAGCGGTCTCGCCTCTATGAGGGTGGTCGAACACCTGTCTGAACTCCCTCACAAACCCAGTATATGTCGTTAGGCGCCGTGTATTCTGCTCCCAGAGCGCCGTAGCCCAGGCGCCTGCCTCTACTCGAAGCAGATTTATAACGTAAGCCACCCGGCTAGCGTCTGACGCGTACATGACGGGACGCTGTGTAAAGACGAGCGAACACTGCATTAAGAAGTCTGCGCACGTCTCGACACAACCTCCGTACGGCTCCAGAGGGCTTATGTATGCTTCAGGGGAAGGATGGGGGGTTCGTTGAACGACCACTGGAATGTCTGTGTCTGGCATTCGGTCAGCAGGAGGAGATGCCTCAGCGTGTGCCCTGTGCGAGCGCTTCCACCTGGGCGGTGAGAGCCTCCATCCTCCGATTGAGAATAACGTTTTGCTCGGTTACCAAGTCTAACCGAGCAGTGAAAGCGGTTAAGATGTGCTGCAGCTCACCTAACACGCCTCCTGCTGGCGCCTGTGCACCTCGCTCTTCCATTGGCTGTTCAAGCGATGGTTGACGCCCCTCGGGATCCATGACGCTGGCCGAGAAATCCTGTTGCAAAAGTGTAGTGACACGGACCCACAACAGGGGGCGGTAATGAACGGACAATGGATTAAGCCAAAAAGTAACAATTTAATGTTGTGAATTGCACAGCGGAATACAGACAATTGCAGTTGAAGAGTACAGTCAATCATACACAAGGTGACGTGTGGGCAGGCTCGAGGATAGAAGACGTCTGTCCAGAGAAGAGCCGGATCCCACACGGCTTCCACCGCCAACGGATCTGAAGAACACCGGAGCCGCCGAGTCCTGGGTCCCAGGTGGCCACTGTCTCCAGCTGTCAGACCTAGTACTGCTGGCAGAAACAGAAACAGTTAATGGTGGGTGTGTGGATGCACACCCAGTAATCTCTCTGTACTCAGTTCCTCTGGGAGGGAGAACCTCCACCTCCAGAAACAGAAACACCCGTGCAGCTCCTGTCAGTCGCTTCTCTGGAAGGAGTGAGAGGCGAAGACATCGCAAACCCACACTGTACGCCAATCCAGCAGAAGACTGAAGCCACAGGACAAACGGCTGCACACAGAACAATATTCAGTCTCAGAAAATCACAGCAGAGAAGGTTACCTGAGTGGTAGCTGATTTCTCGGCAGGGAGGTGGAGTTGCAGTCCGGCTTTTATGGTGATGTGGATGATGATAGTAGAATGAATGACAGCTGGTGTTGTTGATGAGTGACAGCTCTCACTCGCTGTTGCTCCAACGCCCTCTCGTGCTTGAAGCCCGCACTTCAAGCAGGGCGCCCTCTGGTGGTGGTGGGCCAGCAGTACCTCCTCTTCAGCGGCCCACACAACAGTAGATCCACAAACAAGGCTTTAAAAAGCAGCATTAGAATGAGCCTCCCATCATCCTGCTGGAAGAAGCTTTTTTCAGCTACTTTTCAGAGTGACACCGACCCGAGGGAGGGCCGATGACTGGGGTATCGATCGAACCGTGACAGCGTGCAGAGCTGCATGGAGGAGCCGGAGTTCAGGCCTGATTCCATGGCAGAGGAAGACACGGAGCCGTGGTGATGGAGCAGGCCGACTAAATCCAAAATTCTTCACTTTTGGAAATATACAAACACCGAGTTTGACCAACGGAGCTTAGTTCTACAGCTTAGTTAGAGGTGAGAATAATTTAAAAATAAAATGTGACGGCACTGCTGAAGGTTTAATGCTCAGCTAACATTAGCTTAGTGTTTTAGCACAGTTGAGCTGAGTGAATGCTTTAATTTCTAAATGGTTCAGTCTATTTTTATTTTTACCAAATAAAATTACAGCTTTTTTGTTACATCTGAGACCACAAAAGCTCAACGTTAAAACTTCTTTTTTTTCTTTTTAACTGTTTAGTGTTTCTTTATATTTTGCAGCCCATCTGCTCTGTGTAAGCCTGATCCCGTCAGATCTCAGAATCATTTGCTGGTCAGGCAAACCTAAATTCAGACACATTTTAAAAACTTCCAGTGATGAGCTGAACACCATGAAATCCAGTCGGAAGAAAATATTTCTGCTCTTCAAAATGAGACAAAAGTGTCTTCAACAACTCCACCGGAGGTCAAGGCTGCAGAAGAGACTTTCATTTCGTTAAATGTCCCAAGAATCCAGCAAACCAACACCTGCTTCTACGCTTCTAAATTAAACAAAGGCTCTTTAAACAGCAACTGTTTTATTAATTTTTTTAAAAAGCTATTTCATTTTATATTTTAACATTAAATGATGAATGGATCATTAAAAAATGTCCATGAAGTCAAAGTTAAGTCAAAAGACATTTGCACAGGTAGAAGCCCCACCCATATTGTGCACAATTTAAAAACATTCACAATCAAGTCAAATTCATATTTTAGAAATTACTCTGTCCTGATCACAACATTAAAGGCAGTCACATATTCTGACGTAATTACAAGTTGAAATGACTCAATTAAAAAATGTCATCATGAGGTTTATGTCACATAATTTACAATCACACTGCAGTCACTGTTAAATGATCTCCTGTTGCATTCATAATAAACATTTGTATTTATTTACAGTGTCTGTTTTTCTGGTTATAATGAGATATGACTAATATACCAGACTTGTACACATTAATTTCCATGCTATTTTATTTGTCTAAAAATAAATGTTCAAGTATGTTAAACAAGAAATCATCTAATCTGAAACAACAGGGAAGATGGTTTTAATTTACAGATGAACGGTTTCTGAAGAATCTTTTATTTTTTTTTACTATTTTAATTACAAGTGTTTTTACAGTAATCAGAAATTAATTTTGTGGTTAAAAAACATTTGCAAGGATTTTCTTCAGAAAACTGCTGTGTATACATGATCAGTTCTGTGACACGTTTCTGCTACTGATCTGTATATAACACAGTGTTTTATACAGATCAGTGGTTTCTGCCACTGTAGTCTTCCGTGTTTTGGCCTGACACCTCGTTTCTGTTGGACAGCGCGAAGTAACATCACAGCTCACAGCAGCGCAAGTTGGATTAGGTTGAACTTTGACTGCGGCAGCTTGACAACAAGCGGCAATGCGCGCTCCCAGCAAAGCATTGCCTTTAGCTCGGCTTTTGACGAGCTAAAAGCGAAGTCAAAAACGCGAAGTGTCTCATTGAAAATAATGCTTTTTAGACCAATTCATGACGCTTCTAACGCTGTCAACACTTCCGGTGTGAAAGGCCCATAACTCCTCCCATGTCTTAAGTCTGCGTTATATCAATTTTGGGGAAAGTGTTGGGAAAGTGTAGTGACACGGACCCACAACAGGGGGCGTAAATGAACGGACAATGAAAGAGTCGAATATGAACACTTTACTGTCGTGAATGAGCACAACCACAATACAGAGGAATATAAGATTTTGCAAACAGTCAATCACAAAGGTGACATGTGGGTAGGCTCGAGGATAGAAGACGTCTGTCCTGAGAAGAACTGGAACCACACGATTTCCTCCGCCACCGAACCTGGAGAACACTGGAGCCGCCAAGTTCCGAGTCCCCAGGTGGCCACCGTCTCCGAGTGTCGGATCTGGTACTGCTGGCGAGGAGCAGAGACAATAAGATGTGGGTGTGTGTACACCCAGTAACAACAAAGGTGGAGATTCCACCTCCACCTCTAACACAGTAAGAGACTGAGGGCTACTTAGTCTGACGTGTGTCACTTGTCACGTTTCCCCAAACGTAGCGTCCCGTTAACAGTAGGCTCCTCAGGAACTCCTGCAACAACTCAGAGAATTCTGTGTTTTAGCACAACAACGGCTGAGAGTATTACCTTCACAGGTCGAAGATATCTCGGCAACGAGGTGGAGATGACGTCCGGGTTTTATGGAGTAGCATGATGAAGTGTTGATGGGTGACAGCTGTCATGAGATGATGAGTGACAGCTGTCACCCCTGGCTGTGTCCGTGGCGGCAGCGCCCTCTCGTGCCTGAAGCCCGCACTCCAGGCAGGGCGCCATCTGGTGGTGGTGGGCCAGCAATACCTCCTCTTCAGGCGGCCCACACAACAGAAAGTGCACAAAGAAATCAAGTTCTGGCTGTTTCTGCCAAAGCTGTGGGGTGATCACAGACCTGCACTCGAATGAAGTGGATATGAATTTAGTAAATGTCAGGAATCTGATTCCAGTATTACAGCACGGTCTAATTACGCTGGATGAGATAACTGTAAGAGCATCTGAACGGAAATGTCTCGTACATTATCCTGTGCTTTCTGCTTTGCTGATTAATATTGCCCAGGTGGTACATATGGCACAGTTATCTATGATCTTTTCATTAAGTCACAGCCATATTTGATGAGAGCAGTACTTTGCTGTAAAGAAGATGCATGTTTGAAAGTCAAAATGTGACCGGTTAAATGCAAAAATGACACCTGTAATTTTACATCTCTGGAAAGGGCCCATTTGAAATGTCCAGGATTCATCAGATCACAAAATTGAATCTCATGGTAATCCTCATTAGGCATTTCACTGTGCCTGGCCTACATTTTCTTTCCAGTTCATTTACATAAAATGAAAGACACTTCCACCCACATTTGCACGTATGTAAGTGCACATCTCTGAAAACACTGCACATCTTTACATTTGAGGTGTTGAAAGCACAAGCACACATGGATCTTAGTAAGTAAGGTTGGTTTTTAATCAGCCTTTTTCTCCGCCCTGCCCCACCTCTCTGATAAGGCACTGCTTCACACCTCCCCTCCCCTTCCATGGGTTGCTGAAGCTTGATGGAGGCCAAGGTTGTGGAAGGAAAGGGACTCTGGAGGCCCACTGTGGAATCACACAGCGGAGAAAGTGGGAGGCAGTTTTTTTTACACCTCCACAACCCCACTGTACTCCCACTGCCTTCTTGGTAGCATCATAAACGGAGGAGCAGCAGCAGCAGCTGGTGTCGGAGAGAAAGATGGAGAAAGGAGCGATGACACCCTGCTATCTCATTGACCATCTTTCTTTAAATAAACGCCAGTAAGCAGAGAGGGGCGATTACACAGACGAATGGAAGATGTTGCATCCATCGGCAACAGTGAATCCTCAGACGGAGCAGATCTAAATCAGGTTCCCCCTGCTATAAATACAGTGGAAAGCAAGCAGACACCGGGAATAATAAACGCCAACGTATGCTGCGGTCAACCTCTGTGGTGTGTGTGAGTACTGTCCTCTGTGCTTCCCGTTTCTCCTCTGAATTCATCCATAAAGCGCTCCGTTTGACACACACCACAGCAGTGACAGTAGTAGCAGCAGGGCGTGTCGATCAGAGTAGTAAACATAACGTGTGTACACATTTTCCTGCTGAAAGTTAATTTCTGTGAGAAAATGCTGCATCGCCTTCATGGTCCAGTTACAGTTCAACATCAGCACTGAGTCCTTCTGTAATTAAATAATGGGGAAAGAGACTATTTAGGGAAAAAAAAGTGCTATGATGGGGGTGTTTTTTGGGAGGGGGTGTTGTAATTTTTAGACTGATGGAGATAGTTTCCTTTGCCAGCATTTTAGAATCAGTTAAGCCACCTGGAGCTAGAGACGGTAATAAGTAATAAGACATGTAATGGAAGGGCCCTGCTCCTTGGGGACCACTGTAAAATTCATCACCACCTCATGTTCACACATTTATCACTGGCATTTACAACTTGTAATCATTCACAAATGTCAGGCTTGATACTGACTTCCCATCACTGCTCATGTCTTCATACACTGGGTAGACATTCTTGCATAATTCATTTATGCAAACGATTCTGTGCAAAGATCTCAAATCGACTGGTGACGTTTAAAAATCAATCATTATAATGTCATGGACCGAGTTTTAATTGCATCGTAGCTTCACTGACGGAATGTTTTCATTAAAATGAACCAATACAAGTGAATTTACTTCTTCCTCACATGATGGTTCTGCCGCGGTTGCAGAGAAAACACCTTGCTATTCGGTACGCAGCATGTAAAGTGTGAGCCTAGGGTACGAATGTTCCATCTTCACACAGTCAGTCTCCACATGCACGTCTGCCTGGCACAGTTAGGGTAAATCTATTTGCAGGGTTTTCTCGAGTGTTGATTTCACACTTCTTTCCACAGGTTGGTTTCATTTTAACACAGCCGGTGCCAAGAGGAATAAGAAATATGTCAGAAGTTATTTGCTGGTGCAAACAAAGGCAGAAAGAGCTTCAGTGAGTTTCTCAAAGGTTATATTCCTCCTGATCTATCACAAAATAGATGGCCACTCAGGCTGAGGAGTGGGTTCATAATCGGTATTTTGCCAAGTTGAAATGCAGCAACGGCATGTAGTCAAGCAGACGCCTTTGGACCAAAATACTGGTACTCTGCACCTTGTAATTTTTGTGTTTTCAGTAGAAAATAGTCTGCTGTGCACAGGCTGCCTGCAAAATCCACTTGGCTTTCTGTGGTCTGGCAAGAAATTCAACTATGCTGTGCAACCATTGAATACCAGTCATTTCTGATGCACCATATGCCCATCATGTTCCTTGCTTGTTTTTTTGTTGTTGTTGTTGTTGTTGTTTTGTTTTGTTTTTTACATCCACATTCCATTGTAATTTACTTTTAAGTTAATAGTAATAGAGTATGAGCATGTATTTATTGTGCACATTACAGCAAATATGGCAAGAAAGCTAGCTGTACACTTGTATTGTCCTATGTAATGCTATATCGGCATCATTTTGTGTATTTTACCAGTTAAGAGAGTTTTGAGTCATGTGATTTGCCCTGAACTATTTCTCAGACTAGTTGATGGTATAAGAGACAAGTGGCGGTGGCTGGTTTTTGAGTTAAAAAGAAGAGATTTAATTTTTTAAATAAATTTATTTTCATTTATATAGCGCCAAATCAAAAAAGAGTTGCCTCAAGGCGCTTCACACAAGTAAGGTCTAACCTTATCAACCCCAGAGCAGCAGTGGTAAAGAAAAACTCCTTCTGAGATAGAAACCTCAAGCAGACCAGACTCAAAGGGGTGACCCTCTGCTTGGGCCATGATACAGACATGAATTACAGAACAATTCACAAAACAAATATACAGGAAATGTTGTTGGTGCACAGGACAGGAGGGTCTCCAGCACAAATACCACACCCATCTCTGGATGGAGCTGCACCTTAAACAAAGAGAAAAAAACAGAATCAGGCATCAGAAAGACAAGAAATACAGAATAATTTGTCAGCATTAAACAACGAGAAAAACAGGAAATACTAAGGTGATCGCCGCTAGCCCTAAACTTCACTAAAAGACCCAGAAATTAGGTAAAGTTGAGGCCCCGGCCCGCTCTGTTTCGTAATTAAATTAATTAAAAGAGTGAACGTGTGTAGAGCTATACTATGCCAGTATGCTAACCATACGAAAGGGAAAATAAGGGCATCTTAAGTGTGGACTTGAAAGTCTCCACAGAATCTGACTGTTTTATTGACACAGGGAGATCATTCTACAGAACAGGGGCACAATAAGAGAAAGATAATCTGCAGGATTTTCCAAGGCTTTTCCAAAGGCTGGAATTATGCTGGATTCAGGATGAGGCTGTTGGAAGATGACACAAAGGTAAAATTACGGGCTGGGAAACCTAATTAGTTTCTAATACTCTAGTCATGTGTCACAATTCGGATTTCCTGCCAATAAAAGCAGTGGTGAAGTTTTTTTTGTTGCCTTGGCTTTGAAAATGAAAGAAAGTGGTAAACACGGTCATTTCAAGCTACATGTAACTTCAACCATACCTGCTCTCATCTTCCACCATGTTTTGTGATAAGATTGTTCCCTGCATCAGTCCCAGTCATGTCACAGTGTTCTCCAGGTGGCAGACAGCTCTTGGAGGTATTACAAAACAGTGTTTGTTTTTGGATTGATCTTGTGCACCAAAGTTCATCCTGTTCATCATGTGAAACATGTAAAACATGATCATCTTCATTGAGTTTGAGTTATCACGTTAGGGTGATTCTTTAACTATGGGCACTATTGGCCTTGTAAATGTAATTTCCACCACACCATTGCCTTACTATATAAAGCGCCGTGGGGCAACTGTTTGTTGTGATCTGGCACTATATACATGTGCTCTGATGTCACTGTTTATCTCCATAGAAACTACCCAAACAATCTTTCATACAAACTGTTTAAAGGGACATTACGTGTTGTGGTGGAAATTACGGCAATAGTGTGGGACAACTACATTTTGTTTAAAAAAAATCACAACAGTTGTATGACATTGAATACCCCAATTATGTTTTGATTATTTTACTGATATTTTATTCAGAGATATTTTAAAACATTAGAAAAAACGTTTCTTTACCATTCATTTTTATCATTGAAGATCAAAAGTCTGGGTGTGGGACAAGCACAAAACGGCAATATTTGCATATAATGATGCTGAAAAAAGGTGAAAAAGTCATCATAGACTACTAGAACAAATTTCTTAACACACTTTCATTGTAAAAATAATTATAAAAGTGTGAAATTTCCCCTTTTTTCCGTTTTTCATACAATATGATCAAAGGACATAATAAGTGCCCGTAGTCTAAGAATCACCCGTTAACAGAGTTGAGATGGGCTCATTCCTTTATTTAGATATCAAGTCATTCATTCATTTTCTACCACTTATCCAGATCTGGGTCACAGTGGCAGCAGAGTAAGCACCTCATCCCACACGTTCCTATTGGCCAGAGTCTTGAACTCCTCCTAGGGAATCCCTAGGTGTTTCCTAGCCTTATGGAAGATGTAATCCCTCTAGCATGTCCTGGGTCTTACCCCAGGCCTCCTCCAGTTGGACCTGCCTAGAAGCCATCCCTAGGAACATGACCAGGTGGCCTCCTCACCAGATGTCCTAACCACCATAGTTGACTCCTTTCAATGTGATTGAACAGCGGCTCTACTCTGAATCCTCCAAGAAATTCAAACTTTTCACCCTGTCTTTGAGTGTAAGCCCCAGATTCCATACAAAGGAATCTAATTTCTGCAGCTTGTATTCACAGTCTCTCTGTCACTACCCAAAGCTCATGACCATAGGTAAGGATAGGAGCGTAAATCAGCTGGTAAATGGAGAGCCTCACCTTCTGACTCAGCTCTTTCTGCACCACAACATCGGCCACGCTGCTGCTGCATCTGAGGTCCTGCCAATGTTGTGCTCCCACACCTGACCTGACATGTAAAATCCAACTATCTCAAAAGATTGTGATATATATTTCAATTCAGTTTATTTATATGGTGTCAAATCACAATATAAGTTACCTCAAGACACTTCACAAGGGTAAGGTCTAACCTTACCAACCGCCCTGAGTAAACACGTAGGCAGCAGTGAAAAGGAAAACTCCTTCTGGTGTATTTTTGAGGAAGTAATCATACCATACCATTTGCGACCATGATGTGGCCGTGCTGGGCACGCGTCATATCTGTTTTGCACGCTGTCCCGGTCCGCCGCCAAGCTGCGCCAACCCGTCGGTTGCGGATATCAGCGGATGACGGGATATGCGGCGCGTTGGTTGTGTATGTCCTGCGTATGTCTTCAGTATGTGTTCAGGCAGTGATGCGGATCTTATCCGCAGCAGGATTTTTGAGCCACTCAAAAATCCTGGCTGCGGACATGCGTGCCTCTGCGGATGATCACGGACGTGTTCGGATGGCGGCCGACTCATACAGGAATGTTACACGGTTATTGCGGTTGTTTGGCGGATGTGGGCCACTTTTGTGCACATTCCATCCGCAAATCCTCCGAAACGCCAGTGGGACAGGGCCCTAAGGTTCTGCTACTAACCTATAAAATTATTCATGGACTGGCACCTCCCTACCTAGCTGACCTAATTAAACCTTACGTACCGGCCCGGGCTTTACGTTCTTAGGGTGCAGGATTACTTTGTGTCCCTAAGGTGAATAAGAAGTCTGCAGGTCACAGAGCTTTCTCTTACCATGCCCCTGTTCTGTGGAATGGCCTCCCTGCATCAATAAAACAATCAGATTCTGTGGAGACTTTCAAGTCCAGACTTAAGACGCACTTCTTTTCCCTTTCATATGGCTAGCATACTGGTGCAGTTTTGTTTTACACTTTTTACTCTTTTAATTCATGTTATTAGTAATTGGAGCGGGCCGTGGCCTCAACTTTACCTAAATTCTGGGTCTTTTAGTGAAGCGTAGGACTAGTGGCCGGCGATCACCTTAGTATTTCTTCTGTTTTTCTTGTTGATTAATGCTGGCAAATTATACAGTATTTTTTGTCTTTCTGATGCCTGATTCTGTTTTTTCTCTGTTTAAGGTGCAGCTCCATCCAGAGATGGGAGTTATATTTGTATTGGCGACCCTCCTGTCCTGTGCACCAACAGCAATTCTTGTATATTCGTCCGTGAACTGTTCTGTGAATTATTTCTGTAATTTATGTTTGTAGCATGGCCCAAGCAGAGGGTCACCCCTTAGAGCAGGGGTAGGCAACCTGTTCCAGAAAGAGCCATGAGGGTGCAGGTTTTCTTTGCAGCCACTGACTCCACCAGGTGATTTCACTGATTAACTGATTCCATCTGCTCAAAGTGATATTAATCAGTAAAATCACCTGGTGGAGTCAGTGGCTGCAAAGAAAACCTGCACCCTCATGGCTCTTTCTGGAACAGGTTGCCTACCCCTGCCTTAGAGTCTGGTCTGCTTGAGGTTTCTTCCTCAGAGGCAGTTTTTCCTTACCACTGTTGCTCTGGGGGTTGGTAAGGTTACACCTTACCTGTGTGAAGCGCCTTGAGGCAACTCTGTCGTGATTTGGCGCTATATAAAGGAACGGAAATTGATCACTTTGTCCCTCAATGAGCTCCACTTCTTTATATAATTATCAACCTCCAAAACAACATTACAGCATGTACAGTTTCTCTCCATGAATTGCGGGTCATTTGAGCATCTTTTTCCGACTCAGTGTTGTAAAGTTGGTCATATTTGCGAACGTTTCTGCCAAATGTATTTGATCCATGTTTAAGGTATAATCAGCAGGCACACTGCAAAAACTATTAAATATGATGGGAGAGGAAGAGGTGAAAATGTAAAATTGCCAAAAGTGACCTTGCGGTCTCCTTCATTTAGGAGGTGTGCATCAGGTTATGGAGAGGGTTCACAGCCATGCAAAAGGCTCTGATGTAAAGCATCTGTCTTTGGTTTGCCACACTCAGGGATATGTGTGAAGCCTAACCCCATATTACAGTGCAGGCAGCCATCAGTATTTTGTTAATAATCGCCAGCCTTGAATAAAGGCCTGTCTCGTTTAGGCACCGGGTCTGAGCATATTTTGAAAAACATAAATGGCCATGCTTTTAATCAAGGAAATATGGTACCCACTTTCCTCAAATCGGCTAGTGTCAGTGCTGAATAGGGATGGGTATTGATAAGATTTTATCTATCGATGCCATTATCAATTCCGCTTATCTAGCTGATCCTTTATCAAATCCCTTATCGATACCTCTTGTGAATTTTCTATGTACTAAAAGTAGGCTTTACAGGTTTTCTATGTCAGCAACATTTTATTTAGCCTTAAAGTAAATAAATACGAAATTGGTCACTGGATCCTTGATCTCTTGACATAAATAAAATCTGTAGTTTTTGCCAAAAGCATTTCCTTTCAGACATTTTGGCATGAATGTCTCTCCATACCTCTGAGCTGAGATCAGCCGCTGATGCACGTCAACGTAGGACGTCTCAATTTGGGAGGAAAAACGTTTTGATCGATTGCAGTTTCTTTGCATTACAACGTTTGGAAAGAGGTGTCATTTTATTTAAACGTCATTTCGCTTTGAAGTTATTCATTCTGACTGGACTCTATCATTCTAACTTGACTTGGCAGAGAGACGCGCGGCGTTTGGAGCTGTGTGAACAGAACAGAGGACGATTCTCTTTCCTTTCTTGCAACAAGACAGGAGTCCCAGTTAGTGACTTTAATCCGCACGAAAGTGACTCACGATTGACATATTCAGGGATGAAAGTGGTGAAAAACAAAAAAAGATGAAAGCCCAAATTACCCCCAACACCACCCACACAAAAATATTTGAATTCTGGAAGCTGTGAAATGCAATCTGGGGCTATTCCAGACAATAAACTGCAGTGAGTGCAGCATCCATTTTGGTGAGAAAAAAACCCAACTTTCCTTATTCAAATTCATTCCAGTAGTATTCTGCTCTTACTAGGATGCAGCAGCTTTCTAGGTTGGCAGATAGTTCTGGAGGAAATCACTGAAGAAGTTAACCAACTGAAAATATGGTTTGACTGAAACAAACCATCATTAAACTTAAATAAAACAGTTGTTCACACTAAACAGTTCATTGTTAGTTGGTTTTATGCTCATTGTTAGTTGGTTTTATCTTTTCTGTTATGTTTTATTTTATCATGTTCTTTTTGTCTCATTCTCTAAAATTGTATTGTAGCATTATTAGTTATTGCTATTATTGTTGTTGCTATTATTACTATTATTAATATATAAACAAAAATAAATCTAAATTATTAATTATAAAAAAAATTACAATTTGTAATACATTTGACTCTTTTACGACAACAAACGCTGAGCCATTAATTATTATACAGAAAACAAATGCACACACTTTAACATTGAAAACGCCATAGATATGTTAGATATGAAGACGGTGTTTATTACATGGAAAATCTATACAAAAGCATTAGGACAGCTATCCTTGGCAGTATTTGAGGCAGATCTTTGAGTTAATATCTGAATGTTGTTATATACGGTAGACAGGGCTTTGAGTTAATATTTGAATGTTGTTATATAGGACAGGCAGGGCTTTGAGTTAATATCTGAATGTTATAAAGGACAGGCAAGGCTTTGAGTTAATATCTGAATGTTGTTAAATACGACATGCAGGGCTTTGAGTTAATATCTAAATGTTGTTATATACAGGACATCTCTATATACAGACGGCAGGGGCGGTGACCAAGTGGTTAATGTGCTTGGTTTCAGTTTCGGGTTCAAATCGCACCCCTGCCACATTTCTCCATGCAATGTGGAGTTGCGTCAGGAAGGGCATCCGGCGTAAAACCTGTGCCAATTCAACATGCAGATCCACCTTGGATTTGCTGTGGCGACCCCAAGTGCAAACAAGGGAGCAGCCGAAGGGACTTACTTACTGTTATATACAGGAGGCAGGGCTTTGAGTTAATATCTGAATGTTGTTATATACAGTAGGAAGGGCTTTGAGTTAATATCTGAATGATGTTATATACAGTAGGCAGGGCTTTGAGTTAATATCTGAATGTTGTTATATTACTTGAGTTAATATCTGAATGTTGTTATATTACGGTAGGCAGGTCTTTGAGTTAATATCTCAATGTGTTATATAACGGTAGGCAGATCCTAAAAGAAGACATACTGAATGAAGACGCTATGTGAGTCTTGCAGACTACTGCTGAGTTGGCCTTTCCATATGGTGTTGTTGGAGGAGCCAGCGCCTGGGGAGGATACGCCCTTGTGATGGTAGGGAATGCACAGATTGCATTATGGGAAAACAAGGGAGAGGAATACAAATGTTGTTGCTGTTCTGAAAATATGTATTATATGAAGATGAATGAATGAAAGGAGGGGAACAGAAGGGGTCACCCATGACCTTCCAGTCTAATAATAAAGTGTATATTTTGTTTGTTCACGGGCCACAAAAAATGTTTAATTTGTGTATTTGTTCTCTGATTCTGCATGACTCTACACTCCTGCCTCATCATTCATCTTAAACACCTCGGATAATGTGTGTTTTCCAGTAAAATGCTGCTGCCTTTTCCTCAACCCCATCAATGACATAAAACTCAGGTCTGCTGTTTGACATTTCAAGGCACGACTGTTCAGCTCTCTGTTGGACACTTGAAAAGAATGATTGCGGCGTATTCAGAGGAATGATGAGAGACTAAAAGCTCGAGCAGAAAGCTGCCTGAGGAATCTGTTAGCAGTAGTGAATGGGCTGGGGAGGAGGCGGGGTTTCTTGCTTGTATTTGTGTGACCTTTTCAGTGCAGCTCTGAGGATTTCATTGCCATCACTGCCCCCCCCCCAGCTAATTCCACAGCTGCTACACACAGCGGTAATGGTGATCTAAACCTTTTTAACATACCCCTGATCTTAACGGCACAAACACAGTAGCTACCAGACTCCTTTTCACTGATTCATCACCCATTTTTCCATAATATTGTTTTCTTGCTTTGATTATAATAGTTCTTGCTTGCCTCCTACTTTTCTGTGAACTATTTGTTCAAATCCTTTTTATAGAACATGCAAAGCATGTTTATGATCCTTATTAGATGTGAAGATTAAGGTATTTTCTTTAAAATAAAGGCACTATTTAAATGGTAAACATTTAAAGTTGGATTTTCCTCTTTTTGACACACCTGAATAAATGTGTTAAATTTAGCTATTGTTGTTGCTGTATCAATTTGTCTCCATTTCAAAATGTAGTTTCAGCTGAAGAAGATCTCTCTTTATTCTTGTGTCTTAACCCTGTTGGCTGACTTTGAAGCTTCCCTCCTCTTCTAAATGAAAGTGCGCTGCCTGGTGTGTTTATTGACGTGCATGTGCTGTCATACTTATGCCTATGTGTCTGTCGTGCCTGGCTCAGAGCGAAATCATCTTTTGAGGTAGAGTGCTTTGGTCTCTGCTGAGAGGATGCCTATTTTAGCTTTGGCTCCATAGCAAAAACTGAATGAGGGAGAGGAATTCCAAGAATGTATCAGGAATCACAAATAACAGACGACTTCACAGTTAATCCAGCCATCCATCTATTTTGTAAATCCATTTATACCAGTAAAGGGTCATGGGGCCTATAGACTCATTTTGCCAATGCCACTGCAGGGGCGGATCTATGTTCCTTAGAAGGGGAGGGTTTGAATAGGGGGGTGCGGGGGCATGCCGCCCCTCCGGAAAATTTGCCTAGATTTCTCTAAGGAGAGAAGATGGTTGAGGGAAACACCAATTCAGGCAGGTTAGCAGTGAGCCAGTGCAGAGCTTGCTCCACTCCTGTGCCACAAAGTGCCACCAAAGATGGACTAAAATGCCAACACTGCCTCCAGGTGGACAACAAGAGGAGTGACACTCCTCTTGTGGGTTAGGACTGTGTGCACTCTATCTTGTGTTGGACAGGAATTATTTTTTGAGTGGCACAAATCATTTGTGTGACATCTTATTGTTTTATAAATAGTTGTACAAAAAGCACCTGAAGCATTTCCTGTATTTTAATGTAAACAGTTGTATATAACTTTGTTGTTTGCTATATTTGTGCATATGCTTTTGAAATTTACAATTTATATTTACATTCTAAGTTATAAAAATGGTTTGTTAAGCATGTTTGTGGTTTTCACAGTAAAAACAAAAACTTTTTTTCTATTTGGATTTTAGGTTTTTGTGTGAATTTAGGTTAATTGTGTTAATACAATATGTTAGAATGAAAGAAAAACTGTAAAGTTACATAGGTGAGGTTGTGCTGAAAACAGTGGCACTAAACAAGGCAAATAAAACAGTTTTTAAGGTAAATAATGAAGGTAAAACCAAAAGGACTAAAAAAGTGCCAATTATACGCTGGAACCCAGAGGGTTAAGCTTTTGGCTGGCAAGTTGCAGCATAACCATTAAATGTTTGGTGCAGCTCAAGGGTGGGGGGTAACCACCCCTCCCCCAGTTATTCTTCACATCTATCCTCTACATTCTCTAAAACTCCATTCCCACTTTCATGGATAGGCATCCTGGAAGGTTATGGTTTGAAACTATGTCCATACCTTGGAAAACCTGAGAGGTTCTGGGATGATGTCTGAGATGATCCAGGATATTCTGCCATTGTGCCAGACTCTTCTTTAAACAGTGGTAGGACTTTCAAGATGTTCATGAAATTAGACCTGTCGTGATAATCGATATATCGTTTGATATATAAAGATGAACACAATCATTTTGCTGAGCTTGATATATTGCCCTTTACATGCGTATTTATTGCTGCCATCATTCCAGGTAATCACGCTGCTTCTTTTGTCCCTCTCAGTCTGCCGTAAGAAGGAGAGGGGCTGTGGGCTCAGTGCCCTCTGTGTGTGAGGCACTCCACTCATACAGACAGTATGAGACAGTAATACAGACAGTAAACAGCATGCAGAGCTGACTGCACAATTATGTTTAGAAAGTTTTCATCCAGGAAGTTTTGAAGAGCACATGGTTTCAAAGCCTAAATCCACAGCTCCAGTGTGGGAATATTTCACAATTAAGTCGAATGAGCAAGGAGAACCTAATGAGCTGGTATGTCAACTTTGCTTGAAAATGGCAGCAACGAAAACTGGAAATACAACAAACCTGAAAATGCACCTTAAACATCAACATCCCATCCAGATTTCCCACTTGGGAACAAAAACTGTGCGGAATGTGGAGAGAGACCCCAACCCCAGACAGTTTGCTATTAAGGATGCATTTGCCCGATAATGCAAATATAAACAGGGGAGGTGATGGTCTAGTGGTTAAGTGTTGGGCTTGAGACCAGAGGATCCTCAGTTCAAACCCCAGCCTGACCGGATAATCACTAAGGGCCCTTGGGCAAGGTCCTTAATCCCAGAGTTGCTCCTGGTGTGTAGTGAACACCTTGCATGGCAACACCCTGACATCAGTATGTGAGTGTGTTTGTGTGAATGGGTGAATGTGAGTAAGTACTTGTAAAGTGAAGTAATTGTAAAGCGCTTTGAGTGTCTGATGCAGATGGAAAAGTGGTATATAAATGCAGTCCATATACCATTTAAACAAGACAACGTAAAATGCCACAGTGTTATAATTAAAGTGATGCAGCCATTCAACACAGCTGAAAAACCAACATTCGACAGGATGGACTTGAATTATTATGCTATATCATTATATTAGTGGCATGAAATGGTTTTAAAATAATCTTGACAATAATATGGCAATTTTATCGATTATCGTGATATTTTCTTAAGGCAACATTTCGTCCAGAAATATTTGCTATCGTAAAAGGCCTACGTGAAATCCATTTTTTTCCATTGCAATTTTTGATGTACTTTAGTTTGTGCCTTGAATTTTAGCGAAGCCCATTATGTTGTACACGGCGGGACATCACCTAGAAGCACCAAGTCTATGCTGAAGTTAAATTATGTGCATGTTATGGTTGTTTTGTTGGTTGTCACTTGGTACAGGAACGCTATGCCCTCAAACCGCATACTAGATCACATTTGTGGGCACGTGTGATCTTTACATGCTGGTTTATTATGGTTTCATACTGTGACCTTCTGGTATCTACATCAGTGAAAGTGAGAAAGAAGTTTAACTCTGGCAACCTGATTTCTACAGTTGTGGAAACTGTGAGACTACACAATCTGTCAGAAATGGTTGAACCATTTGTTTTGTGTCAAATGTATCCCAGCTGGAGGCCTTCTGCTTTCTTTCCATGACTGTTCACATCATGTTCCTCCTCTCTGCATTCCCCTGTGGGGAAACCCAACTCTTAAGGTCTGGCTCTGTTTTTCTCCTTTTGTTGCTTGCAATATCAGTCCTTTTTTCGTCACTGTAGTAGAGGAAAAGGAAAAGAAGCTTCAGGGTGTCTTCTCTTTGGGACCTGTGCTACCAGAAAAGCTTTTCTGTATTGTATTTTTAATTATTCTTAATTATTTTTGCTGCAGATTCCTTAAAGTCAGTTAGTCTTTCGTCAGCCATCAAGAGACTGCTTGAAGCAAAACAGCCTCATATAAATTCCCAGGGAAGAGTTTTTGCCAGTGTTTGATAATGCTCTCATAATTTGAACTAATTTGCTCAAGTAAAAGGCGCTGATGAAGAGATTACATTTTGTATGTCGTATTGATTATAGCAGGATGGGGAGTGGGGGGGATGCTTGAGATTGACAGCTGAGCAGTGAGAACTGAGCCAGACTCTTTTGGATTTGTGCTCTGTAGCTGTATGCAATATTTTCTCCTTGCCTGTGATTTATTATTGTGACTTTTTCATGCAGGTTTTTGGTGCTTTTTATTAAACTGGCTCAAGTGTGTAAGTGTTTCCCTGAGGAATGATTCATCACTGCTTTGTTGGGATGCACTAAAGCTCACCTCCTAACTTATGAACCACTGGAGCAGCTGGAAGAGTTTTCTCCTCGGTGTCCCCCAGTTGCTGCTGTTCATTCATCTCAACATTGATCTTAATGGTTGGGGAAAGGGGGGTGCAACTTTTCAGGGATGGATGGTCTTTGGGCTACAAAGTCTGATCTCATTTATATTTTTATGGCTTGCAAGGAGAAGTACTCCATTATAACGCAACAGAAGAGCACTCCCTCCTGGGTGATAAATTGTGTATGACTGCCTTTGGAGACGATCAAGCCAAAAGACCAATTCACAGTTATGTTATTCACTAGGGCTGAGATGATACGCTCTTTTCCCAATTGTATAATGTCACGATACTTGGGTGCCAGTTCGATACCACTTGTGATTTGTATCATTACTGATGCCATCAAAATAATGGCCATCGGGTACTGCAAAAGGCTTTGCATTGGCCTGTCTGTCTGTCTGTCTGTGTGCAGTATATGTCCAGTCCTGTTACTGCCACGGTCTTCAAATTCACAGGGAACATTCACAGACCCTGAACAAGTTCAAAGATGGGTAACCTTGACCTATTTTAAGAGGTCAAAAGCTCACATTTTGTTTCCTATTTTTATGCTATAAATCAGGGGTGTCCAAACTTTTTTTAGTGAGGGCCAAATACAGAAAAATAAACAAAGGGCCGGGCCACACACTAGGTGACATATTGACACATGAATACTGTGTGTATTTCTAACTCACCTATAACGTGAAGAACATTGCACTCAATGGGAGCAGTGATGCTGTCCTTTGGATTGAAGGATGGCTGACATGTCAGGAGAAAGTTTGGTGGTTGAGACACGAAGGACTTCACAGAGATGGCTATCAGTCATTCTGGTTCTCAGTCTGCTTTTGTTCTGATTTAACAGAGAAAATGTTTGTTCACATATGTATGTTGAGCCGAACAGGGAGAGAAGCTGATGTTGACTCTTCAGAGAATCATCACATTGCATTTCAATCAGTTCTAACTGCAGACTCTTCCACTTCTTCTGCTTCCACCAGGAAGGGGGTCGAGAACAGCTTGATTTGTTTTTCAATGACAGAAAAATCTTGGAAACGCTGGTTGAATTCTGTCATGAGAGATGCAATCACAGACACATATTTCTCCTTTTTAGCAGAAAGGTCGGCCTTTGGAAAAGCAGACTTGATTTCAGACAGCGCAGGGAAGTGTGCAGCATTAAAGCCTCGTAGTTGTGTCGCAAACAGGCGGAGCTTTACGCAGAAGGCTTTCATGTGCGCATACAGGTGTGGCACCAGCTGTTCTCTGCCTTGTAGGTTCTTGTTCAGTGAATTCAGATGATGTGTAAGATCAACTAAAAATGCCAGGTCTGCCAGCCACAGAGGGTCACTTAGTTCATGAAGAGGTTGGCCCTTCTCTTTTAAAAACTGGTCGATTTCTGATCTCAGCGAATAAAACCGGTGCAGCACAGAGCCGCGACTGAGCCAGCGCACATCAGAGTGGTAGAGTACATCCCCGTATTCAGCATCCACATCAGATAGGAAAGCCTGAAATTCTCTGTGGTACAGTCCTCTAGCTCGAATTATGTTGACAGTTTTTACAACAGTGTTCATCACATCACCCAGCTGGACAGTCTTGGCACACAGTGCTTCTTGGTGGATTATACAGTGCATCCTAACAGCCTCACCTCCGCTCTCTTTTACCTTGGCGCACACTAACGATGCCATTCCTTTGCGCTCACCCGCCATGGCCGGAGCTCCATCAGTTGTTACTCCACAGAGCTTGTCCCATTTAAGCCCCATCTTTTCAACTGCCTCTGACACAGCTTCAAAAATATATTTTCCTGTCGTTGTGCCTTTTAGGCTCATCATATCAAGCAGCTCCTCTGTACAGCAAAAATGATCATCTACTCCCCGCAAAAAAATTAACAGTTGCGCGGTGTCTGTGGCATCTGTGCTCTCATCGCATGCTATCGAGTAAAAATCAAAAGCACAAGCTTTATCTCTCAGCTGAAGTTTCAAGTTAGCGGACAAGTCCTCGATTCTCCGCACCACTGTATTTCTGGATAAGCTCACATTGTTGAAATCCGGCACTTTTTCTGGGCACATTATTTCTGTGACTTTGATGAGGCACTGCTTTATGAAATCACCGTCTGAAAACGGTTTGCCGTGCTGGGCAATAAGTTTAGCGACTTCATAACTTGCGGTTGTGGCGTTTTCCTGTATTTTGTTAGCACGAAAAAAAAACTGCTGTTGAGCTTGCAGGCTAGCTGCCATTTGCTTGACTTTCTGTGTTCGTTCGGCACCGGTGTACGATGTGTAGCTCTGATGTTTGGTCTCATAGTGCCGACGGACATTATACTCTTTCATCACAGCAACATCTTTGTTACAAATCAAACAGACACACTTTCCGTTGATTTCTTTGAACAAATACTCGTTTTCCCACCGTGTTTGAAATCTTCTACATTCACTTAATATTTTGCGTTTCTTCGGTGCTGCCATTTCTTCTTCTTCGGTGCTGTAAAAGTTTTCTTCGCTTAATTTCGTTTCTGTGGCTGGCTAGATGGAGCCAGCCGCTGGCTCCATCTAGTGTTGAAACTGAGAAGTGCAACAAAGTTGACCTCAAGCTTCTTGTGCGGGCCATATTTAATTATATTTTCAGAATTTGCTGCGGGCTAATAAAAACTGAACCGCGGGCCAACTGTGGCCCACGGGCCGTAGTTTGGACACCCCTGCTATAAATCATGCAAATCCGCTGTTTTTTTGGGTTGGGTGGGGGCTGACCGACAATCAGAGTAGAGAGACACCGTGACGCCACTGGCTGATCTCTCTCTGGCTGCCGAAATCTGCTTTGTTTCTGTGTAACTCTAACATGTTTCTCATATATTATGTAAAAGCTGAAATAAACAGTTCTAAAGCTGAAAATGCTATTTTTGTAACTTGATAACACCTCTAGAGTGATTTCCAAGACATGTCACAGACGTGAACGTACATGCGGTCAAAGGTAACTTCTGGTCTTTTCAAAAGCTCGTGATTGCACACACACACACACACACACACACACATACACACACGCCCTTCTGCAGACGCCGTTAAAAGGTACATGTTCATATGGCAGAGGGTATTTTAGCACTGCGTTACATTTTTGATTCTACAAGTACTGTGAATTGATATTAAAGGATGATTAACAGCATGAAGACCAAGCAAGGTTCATAATATGTTTATTATATGGCTCTTCGGAGCTGTGTTTTCGTCTTGTTGGTCTTCATTTTGCATGTCCACATCAAGCTTTTTTGCTGTTAATTCATCCAATTCAAACCTGGTAGTGTAATAAAATTCGCTTGGTGAATGGTCCTCTTCGTTGCTCATAATTTCTTTGCTCACTTTTTGTTTTGTTTTATTCCGTGCCATCAAAATTATAAACAAAGTTGCAAATCTGGCACTCTGTCTGGACCGATTGTCATGGTAACGGTCTGATATGGGAAAATACCAGACCAGAAATCAGCCAATCAGAGTGTGCGTATCGTCATAGACCTATAATAATATGATTTATTGCAATTTGATTTTGGATCATGGAAATACACTTCCAGGCTGCCATGTGCCTTTTACTAAGGAGTGGCTTCCCTCTGGCCACTCTACCATACAGGTCTAATTGGCGGATTGCTGCAGAGATGGTTGTCCTTCTGGAAGGTTTTCCTCTCTCCACAGAGGAATGCTGGAGCTCTGACAGAGTGACCATCGGGTTTTTGGTCACCTCCCTGACTAAGGCCCTTCTCCCCTGATTGCTCAGTTTAGACGGGCGGCCAGCTCTAGAAAGAGTCCTGGTGGATCTGAACTTCTTCCATTTACAGATGATGGAGGCCACTGTGCTAACTGGGACCTTCAAAGCAGCAGAAATGTTTCTCTACCCTTCCCCATATTTGTGCCTCGAGGCAATCCTGTCTCAGAAGTCGACAGACAATTCCTTTGACTTCATGCTTGGTTTGTGCTCTAACATGCACTGTGAACTGTGGGACCTTTTATGTAGACAGGTGTGTGTCTTTCCAAATCATGTCCAGTCAACTAATTTTCCAAAGGTGGACTCCAATTAAGCTGTAGAAAGGATGATCAGTGGCAACAGGATATACCTGAGCTCAGTTTTGAGCTTCATGGCAAAGGCTGTGAATACTTATGTACATGATTTCTTAGTTTCTTGTTTTTAATAAATTTGCAAAAATTGAAAAAAAATCACATTGTCTTTGTGGGGTACTGTGTGTAGAATTTTGAGGAAAAAAAGAATTTCAATAATTTTGGAATAAGACTAACATAATAAAATATGGAAAAAGTAAATACTTTCCAGGTGCACCGTATACAAATGGAAGAAGGTGGGCACAGGTGAGCTACGTTCTGTGAGATGCAACCAAAAAAGAAACCGGAGGCTGCATGTTGGTAGCAGGGGAGAGTGTAGCTAGATAGTCCTGGATGGTGGTTTATATGATGATTTTGGAAGTAAAGAAGAGGACAAGAGTGAGAGCTAAACCAAGGATCAGATGGTGGAAGCCAAAGGAGGAAGACTGTCGTGAAATTGAGGGTAGATGTGAGACAGAGGATGATGGAGGTGAAGTGATTCTGGACAACTGGACAACTACTGAAGATGTGGTGACGGAGAGAGCTAAGGAGGTACCGGGTGTGACATATAGAAAATGGAAGGTAATAGAATTAGGAAGTAGACTTAGTGGTGGAATGAAGATATTCAGGAAAGTATAAGGAAAAAGAGGTTGGCAAAAATAATTGGGAGAGTTGCAGAGATGATAGTAGACTACAAGATGTGGGAAAGGCTATGGAAAGTACATACAGTAGTGTTCAGAATAATAGTAGTGCTATGTGACTAAAAAGATTAATCCAGGTTTTGAGTATTTGAGATTTAGTAGATTCTCACCAATCCAACAAGACCAAGCATTCATGATGTGCACACTCTTAAGGCTATGAAAATGGGCTATTAGTAAAAAAAAAAAAAAGTAGGAAGGGGGTGTTCACAATAATAGTAGTGTGGCATTCAGTCAGTGAGTTCGTCAATTTTGTGGAACAAACAGATGTGAATCAGGTGTCCCCTATTTAAGGATGAAGCCAGCACCTGTTGAACATGCTTTTCTCTTTGAAAGCCTGAGGAAAATGGGACGTTCAAGACATTGTTCAGAAGAACAGCGTAGTTTGATTAAAAAGTTGATTTGAGGGGAAAACTTATATGCAGGTGCAAAAAATTATAGGCTGTTCATCTACAATGATCTCCAATGCTTTAAAATAGACAAAAAACAAAACAAAACCAAAGACGCGTGGAAGAAAATGGAAAACAACCATCAAAATGGATAGAAGAATAACCAGAATGGCAAAGGCTCACCCATTGATCAGCTCCAGAATGATCAAAGACAGTCTGGAGTTACCTGTAAGTGCTGTGACAGTTAGAAGACACCTGTGTGAAGCTAATTTATTTGCAAGAATCCCCCGCAAAGTCCGTCTGTTAAATAAAAGACATGTGCAGAAGAGGTTACAATTTGCCAAAGAAAACATCAAGTGGCCTAAAGAGAAATGGAGGAATATTTTGTGGACTGATGAGAGTAAAATAGTTCTTTTTGGGTCCAAGGGCCGCAGACAGTTTGTGAGACGACCCCCAAACTCTGAATTCAAGCCACAGTTCACAGTGAAGACAGTGAAACATGGTGGTGCAAGCATCATGATATGGGCATGTTTCTCCTACTATGGTGTTCGGCCTATATATCGCATACCAGATATCATGGATCAGTTTGGATATGTCAGAATACTTGAAGAGGTCATGTTGCATTGTGCTGAAGAGGACATGCCCTTGAAATTGGTGTTTCAACAAGACAATGACCCCAAGCACACTAGTAAACAAGCAAAATCTTGGTTCCAAACCAACAAAATTAATGCCTCGCAGATGTGAAGAAATCATGAAAAACTGTGGTTATAGTTTGTAGCATCAACAGCAGATGCTACTATTATTGTGAACACCCCTTTTCTACTTTTTTTACTAATAGCCCAATTTCATAGCCTTAAGAGTGTGCATATCATGAATGCTTGGTGTTGTTGGATTTGTGAGAATCTACTGAATCTACTGGTACCTTGTTTCCCATGTAACAATAAGAATTATACTCAAAACCTGGATTAATCTTTTTAGTCACATAGCACTACTATTATTCTGAACACTACTGTATAACTCACTGTAGATGCAGTTGAACTGTAAGGAAGGAGAAGAAGGCTCGTACTGATTGGCCAGACAGAGTGACTGAGGTTTACATGATGTGCAGCAGGTCAGGGTATTACAGCATAAAGATGGACATATGCTGACTAATGAGGATAGCATGTTCAGACGGCGGAAGGAACTTATTTTGAGGACGTGATGAACCCGATGGTGATAAATCCAAAGGAAGCACACATAAAATGTAAAATAGAACAAATAAAAAAATGTATTCACTATTTATGTTACAAGAAAATGTTGAATTTAGTCATTTCTACTCATCAGCCTGAACCATAAGAGACTAACATCTAAAAACAAAAGTGCGTCTGAAAACTTCACAGCAAAGCCCATTTTCCACCACACTAGATGAAGGTGTTATGTTTAGATCTGGATGAAAACTCATATTGCTGATCTTATCAGTACAATGCCACTGCATGACAAAGTTTGAATACCAATTTAGTTATGTGTTTCCTGGTAATGTGTGCAGCCCAAAATGTTCTCATACTTTGGAAATGTGATGCTGCACATCATTTGGACATGATTTCTGTTGTTCTTCCCCTCCATTATTTTTCCTCACATCTGCTTGAAACAGACATGACGGGATGTCACACTCAGATTAGGTCTACAACAAATATACTCTGTCCTCTGCTGGATGAAAGCAGAAACTTCCACCTTTGTCTTTAAGTAATGCCTAAAGTCAAGCAGATGAATTTGATTGATATTGATTCGGGGCTTTAAAAGTAGATTTTGAAATTATAAGAACAAATATTGCAACCTCCCCCACCACCCTTATCAATACAGCCTGTGCAACTAGGTTTTAACAGTGAACCACTCAAACATCTTGGCTCTAATCATCAGATCAGTACCAGAGTAAGGACACGGTGACCTTCAGCTTTGGGGGATGGGGCTACATTCAGTCGGGACTCACTCAGTGGGCTGAACTCAACCTCTGCTTCATCAAGACCTCTCGTGTTCCCAGACACCAGCAATTGTGTTTAATGAATTCAAGGAATACTAATCAGACAGCCTAAGTCCAGGGGGTGGGGCAGGACTTGAGACAGGCAAGGTCCTGTACAAATATGCAGAGGAATTTTTCCTGCACTCCTCACATCTGAGACAGAAAGCAGCAAAAGTCAAAATGGGCTTGTAGCCCTTCAGATATTGTTTTGTCCATTTTTGTGTATCCAGTCTGTCTTCCTGCTTCATCTGTCGGTTAATACACTTGATTGTATTCTTATGAATGTGTGCTGTTTTTGAGTTAGTGCATGACCTAAAGAAAGACTGTGATTGTTTTTGTCCTCGCTGATGCTCACGGAGTATATTTTACCCACGGACACTGTTTGTATAAATCTTTCCACACCACTGGCCAGAGGTTATATCCTCCAACATTAATCAACACTCAACAGACCTCTAATCTTTTATCTGAGTCCTGTTAGCCCCATGGACAAACACTTTATGGCTCAATCAATCAGATTGACTAGCTATGAAATGTCCTGTGGTACATTCTCAACAGCCCATGACAGACTGCTCAGTCATTGAAACTACCCCCAGTGATGTGGCAGTAATCAACAACTCATGAAAACACAAGAGAAATCTGATATCGCCGACCACCTCTTCTTGACACTTTCTCTACAATGAGACATCACAATGGAATGATTTGTGGGACAGCATGGAAACTTGTAATTTATGATAGCCAGATCCAGATGAGTCATTTGTTCCAGATCATTAAATGCAGATTGTAGGGATGTCTCCACTTCTTCACTGTGAATAAAACAAAACATGCTGAAATGGCCATGCAAAAATTGGCACTGACTACCCATCTGGTGGGCTGACACTAAGAGCCCTATCTTGATGATCTATACTGCATGATCCCACGAATAGTAGGCGTGCATATGGGGTGTGTCCCACTCCACTTTGGTGTTTACATTGCACATAATCTGAGTTTATATTATGGCTGAATAGATCCTTGTCATTTGATTGATGGTTTGTATGTCACGTGAATATTGATCATTCGTCCCATTGTGTGGAATTTTGGTTCCATTTAGCGTGCAAATTTGGTTCCATAGGATCTATACCACAGGATTGTTTTTGAACTATCTGACTGTCTATTTGACTATCTGACTGTTTTTGTAAGCTGATTGAGAACAATTTTGGACTGAATTGGACTGCTGTTTAAAATTTGTGTTGGAGTGTTTTGAACCTCTTGACGTCAAAGGACCAGGGATGCACACCAAAATGTCAGTCCCTTTTCTCTTGTTTATAAATTAATATAAACAACATATATATAACATTTTTTTTAGCTGTTTATATAAAACAAATAAACAATGTTTTTTTCATTTCTTCAATAGAAAGAATATTTCATGAGGTGAAAGAGGAAATGTTCCATTCAAGGGCGCAATTTAGAACTAGAAATTGGGGGGACAAATGCGAGGCCCGCAGGGCTGAAGCCCATAGGCTGGGGGTCTGGGGGCTGCTTTAGGCCCCCAGAAGTCAACAGTTTCTAGCTCAGATGCATTCTGAGCATCCAGAACAGTAATTTTAATGTTTTGAGAAGACCGTAAAGTGGACACCATTTGACTTATACAATTTGAAACTATGGATATAAGTACTTTATTCTGAGCATAGCCAGCATTGATTTTATTAACATCCTGGTGTAAATAAGGTATCACCACATGTGTAGAACTCAAAAAGAGTGATAGGTTGAGTTTTCATTTAAAAAACAACTGCAATGTGGTAAAATGTATTCATAAATATGAAAGAACAGGCTCTTAATAATTATTAACTATTGCATACTGTATTTTTTTTCTCAAGATTTGTTTTTGCATAAGTTTGAAAAAACAACAGATCATAAGTTTAGGATAAATTACTTATCATGAATTTAATTTTCAAAGTGGCACTAATGACAACACTCATCTCATACTGAACATAATTTTGCTTGCATAGACTGATTTTGGAGATCAAGTAATAATTGCAGATGGGCTTTCTGAGGTCCCAGATAGCTTTTCTGATTTCCTTTTCTAACTTTCAGAATTTAGTAAATTAGCATATGGTCCATTGATACTTATGTGTAGACACTAGTCCCTAGAGGCAACTATTTTTGGTTTCATATCTGGGCAAATTCAGTCCCAGAACATTCCGAATGTGACAAACAAGAAACAGGTGTTGTAAACAAGTCAATGCTGCTAAAAATACAAACTTGCAGAAACAAAGATATTATTCTGACATGGTTTTGCACATAAGACTGACATGGTTTGCACATAAGACTGGCATAGCATGTTTCAAGTACACACATATATGTCAGAAGGTGTGGGGGACATACCATATTCTGGCCCCCTGGTTGAAAAGGTGGGGGGACATGTCCCCCCATCCCCCACCAAAATGCGCCCATGGTTCCATTCAATGAGGCTTCATTATTCATTATTTGTATAATTTAGTCTGGAGCATAAATGGGTTTTATTTCATCCAGCAGTCTCCAGTCCTGCTCCTGTAGATAACCTGTTGCCCTGCATGTTTTTCATTTGTACCTGCTGCAACCACAGTTAATTTGTCAAGTCTGGTATTTCCTCGCTGTTGACTGGTTAAGCACATCTGACAGTTAATCAGCAGTGGGTGGAGCAGGGAGGGTTGCAAAACAAACTAGGCATGTACTCTCCAGGAGCAGGGTTGGAGACCCCTGATTTAGTCATCATTTGTATGTTTGGGCATGAATTAAACCAATCATATTGTCATCTAATATTACCTGTACAGGCAGGATACACTTGAACCAAGCTATTTTTCTTTTGCTTTTTTATTTTAATTTATGTTTTCTATTCTGGTTCATTGTAGTTTGCTGCAGTAATATGCATCCTGATGTGTGCAATCAGATTGTACACACATTGGGCCTCATGTATCAATGTTGCGCACTTGTGGCGTAAATTTACGGCGTAAACTTGAAATACACCAAAGTCGCCGTGACATGTATCAAGCAGTGCGCACCTGCCCATTTCTGGCGTACGCCTGACGTGATCTTGATAAATGCGGCAGGTGGAAATGATCGTAATTATAATAAACACGCCCATAAATATTCAGACTCTGCTTCAGACACACCCTCATTTTACGACATGGAAGCCGGAAAGACGGCAGTGAAAAAGGAACTCCACCAATCACGATGCGTGCCAATAGAGCGTCAAAAGCGGCTGTCGTATCAATTGTTTTGTAGTATATAATCCATAAAGTGTTTCAGTGGTCCCTCATTAATCGCTGGAGTTACGTTCTAAAAAATAGCCCGTAATACACAAAACCACAACGTAGTCAGCGTTATTTTTTAAAATTATTATAGACGTTTCAAAGCTGTAAAACCCCTCACTGCACAGTTTATACACTTTCTCAATCAGGCATGAACATTTTCTCACTTTTCTCTCGTGTGTAAACACTCTCAAAGTTCAAACCTTAGTAGGAAAATAATACCAAACTGTTTCAGGCCCAAACATTTGTTTGAGAAATAAAAATAGAATGTTTCCTGTAAATAATTATGATGGCATTTAGAACTAACTAATTAATTTTAATGATCAACGAACGAGGTTGGACAGATAAGAAATTATTAATAGTGACTGACCAGTATTTCACAGATCGGGCCTCTGCGTCCTGGCACTGCGCCTTTTCTCACTCACATCTCGCTGCAGCAGGTGTGTGTTTCCGTGGGACAAACACAGTTATGAGTAGTTGTTGGCGCTCTTTTCTCTTCTGGGCAACAAGATTCTTATAAACAGATACGCAGAACACAGAACACTGTAAAAAAAAAAGGCATGCAAAATTGGACTAAATACTCCATGAGACTCCGAGGCCACGACAGGTGAACGGCGTTATAGCGAGGGACCACTGTATTCTCTTTTCACATGTCAATAATTCTTGACATGTGGATATTTGCTCGCTGAATTAATAAGACACGCCTAATCTATCAGATTTCTTTATTTTTTAAATGTATTTCTGTATTTATTTTATTGTGACAACCGAATGGAGACGACAAAACGTGGTTGCAGCACGGGCGAATTAAGGGAAACAGTTGTTATTATCAATTTCATTGTCTAAAACGATCACACCACATGAAGTTAAGGTCAGCGCTGCTCTGGCTCCAGGCTCGAAGTCTGGAGAAAAAGGCGAGCAGCGCTTTCTTTGCAGTAACGCTGTGGCCACGGATCGTGCTCCATAACAATCCCGCAAAGGTGGGATTTGTTTTGATTATTATGTTGTATAATCAGGAAAGTGTTATTTATGTAACATATGCATTGACTTGTATAATGGCACTGTTTATCATGTTGATCATCTTCATTTTTATGTGGATTCCAGCGCTGGTTCATTTTGGTGTATAATTTACGCCACCTCTCGACCTGGTGTATATTTTCAGCGCAGCGTACGCCAACGACCACATTGATAAATGCCAAGTAGCGCAGCCGTTTTGGCGTACACCCCATATACACTCAAATATCGCCGTACGCAACGTTGATACATGAGGCCCATTGTGAAACCGCCTATGTATACAACCCCTGGCAATAATTATGGAATCACCGGCCTCGGAGGATGTTCATTCAGTTGTTTAATTTTGTAGAAAAAAAGCAGATCACAGACATGACACAAAACTAAAGTCATTTCAAATGGCAACTTTCTGGCTTTAAGAAACACTATAAGAAATCAGGAAAAATAATTGTGGCAGTCAGTAATGGTTACTTTTTTAGACCAAGCAGAGGGAAAAAAATATGGACTCACTCAATTTTGAGGAATAAATTATGGAATCACCCTGTAAATTTTCATCCCCAAAACTAACACCTGCATCAAATCAGATCTGCTCGTTAGTCTGCATCTAAAAAGGAGTGATCACACCTTGGAGAGCTGTTGCACCAAGTGGACTGACATAAATCATGGCTCCAACACGAGAGATGTCAATTGAAACAAAGGAGAGGATTATCACACTCTTAAAAGAGGGTAAATCATCACGCAATGTTGCAAAAGATGTTGGTTGTTCACAGTCAGCTGTGTCTAAACTCTGGACCAAATACAAACCACATGGGAAGGTTGTTAAAGGCAAACATACTGGTAGACCAAGGAAGACATCAAAGCGTCAAGACGGAAAACTTAATATGTCTCACAAATCGAAAATGCACAACAAAACAAATGAGGAACGAATGAGAGGAAACTGGAGTCAACGTCTGTGACCGAACTGTAAGAAACCGCCTAAAGGAAATGGGATTTACATACAGAAAAGCTAAACAAAAGCCATCATTAACACCTAAACAGAAAAAAACAAGGTTACAATGGGCTAAGGAAAAGCAATCATGGACTGTGGATGACTGGATGAAAGTCATATTCAGTGATGAATCTAGAATCTGCATTGGGCAAGGTGATGATGCTGGAACTTTTGTTTGGTGCCGTTCCAATGAGATTTATAAAGATGTCTGCCTGAAGAGAACATGTAAATTTCCACAGTCATTGATGATATGGGGCTGCATGTCAGGTAAAGGCACTGGGGAGATGGCTGTCATTACATCATCAATAAATGCACAAGTTTACGTTGATATTTTGGACACTTTTCTTATTCCATCAATTGAAAGGATGTTTGGGGATGATGAAATCATTTTTCAAGATGATAATGCATCTTGCCATAGAGCAAAAACTGTGAAAACATTCCTTGCAAAAAGACACATAGGGTCAATGGCATGGCCTGCAAATAGTCCGGATCTTAATCCAATTGAAAATCTTTGGTGGAAGTTGAAGAAAATGGTCCATGACAAGGCTCCAACCTGCAAAGCTGATCTGGCAACAGCAATCAGAGAAAGTTGGAGCCAGATTGATGAAGAGTACTGTTTGTCACTCATTAAGTTCATGCCTCAGAGACTGCAAAAGCCAGAGGTGGTGCAACAAAATACTAGTGATGTGTTGGACCGTTCTTTTGTTTTTCATGATTCCAGAATTTTTTCCTCAGAATTGAGTGATTCCATATTTTTTTTTCCCTCTGCTTGGTCTAAAAAAGTAATCGTTACTGACTGCCACAATTTTTTTTCCTGATTTCTTATAGTGTTTCTTAAAGCCAGAAAGTTGCCATTTGAAATGACTTTAGTTTTGTGTCATGTCTGTGATCTGCTTTTTTTATTTACAAAATTAAACAACTGAATGAACATCCTCCGAGGCCGGTGATTCCATAATTTTTGCCAGGGGTTGTAGTAGGTGATCTGTGATGGTTGCACTGCAGAAATACCAGACAGAAAACTGCGCCCTACTTTGCTGGTTTTTAGTAGTCTGTGGTGGATTCACCTCTTGGTAGAAATGTACTGCTACTGCATCTGACCACAACCCATTTTAAGACCAACATTTCATGGGAGATAAAAAATGAGCACAAGTGCATTTGGTATTTGCACAATGTGGTTCTTTCATCTCTCTTCTGAAACTGAATCATGAATATTTTGTATAGCACACAAGAATCTGCTGTATAAAATCACAAGCGTACACTTGTGATTTGTGGGCAAAATGTTTGGTATTCATTCCAAAATTCTTGAAATTAACTTACTTGTGGGGTCCATCAGAATTTGAAATTGGATTCAGAATTCTAAAGCCTAGTTTATGCTTCTACAACTCCATTATTCCATGGCCACGCAATCATGTCAACGTGGGTGTGACCCTTTCAACGTTCTCTGTTGCATTGGTGGGTGGTGCATTGCAATTTACTTTGGGCACAACATGAAGAACAAGGCAGTGACTATCTTTCTACCTGCACCACCACTGACCCTGATCATTTTTTTCCCCCTTTTTCTGGACCAGTTTATCCCTCAACGACCTCCACTTCTTTATACAGTCATCAAACTCCAAACCAAAGTTATGTGCAATTTCTCTCCATGAATTGCTGGTCATTTGAGCGTCTTTGTAGTTTTTTGACTCCGTGTTGTAAAGTTGGTCATATTTGCAGAGTTCTACAGTGGTTCCTCTATTTGATTTATGATCGAAATGTAATCGACGTGCACACTACAAAAACCTTTAAATATATGACAGGAGAGAAAGGAGTGAAACTGGAAAAGTGACCAATCACAGCCCATGTAGTCTACATCATTTTAATGTGTAGTTTCAATTTTTGGGAGGTACACATCGGGTTACGGAGAGGGGCTCGGAGAGGGTATGAAGCAACGCAGAGGGCTCTGCATCACTACGGAACTGCAGAGACCGTAACATTACACCGTGCTACCACTGTGTCAAAGTAAGAATATGATCAGTACTGATCACCTATAACATTGTGACCACTGGTGAAGTGAATAATATTAATTATCTCATTACTGTGGCACCTGTCAGTGGGTGGGATATATTAGGCAGCAAAGTAACATTTTGTCATTGACGTTGATGTGTTGGAAACAAGAAAAATGGGAATGCATAAAGATTTGAGTGACTTTGACCATGGCCAAATTATGATGGCTAGATGACTGGGACAGAGCATCTCCACAACTGCATCTTTTGTGGGATATTCTTGGTCTGTAGTGGTTAGTACCTACAAAGAGTGGTCCAAAGATGAAAGACGTGAATCGGTGAAAGGGTCATGGGAAGCCAAGGCTCGTTAATGTGCATGGGGTGTGAATGCTGGCCTGTGTGGTCCTATCCAACAGAAGTATCTGCTGCTAAGGTGTTGGTGCCAGATACCCCAGCACACCCTCAGAGGTCTAGTGGAGTCCACAATATGAGGCAGGTAGTAAAAATGTTATGGCTGATCACTGTACAGTACATTTGCTCAAACTTACTGGTCAAGTGGGGCACTACAGGAGAGTGTCTTTCAGACCTTGAACGGTCAGTTGTGTTTTGGTGATTCAAAGGGGACTGACATGATATTGGTCAAGTGATCTCAATGGCTGATTGTGTACATACTGGCAACTAGGGGCAGTTACAGCAAAGGAAATATGAGTTGAGTCAGGGTTTGAACTGATGAGTAAAAGCGAGTTTCTGCATCCTTTGATTGTCCATGTTTATTTCTGGAATATGTCACTGAAGACAGACATCAAACTATGGAGACTATCTCCAATGGGTCTAGACCTAGAGGTAAGTCAAAGAGCCATTGTGACAGCCTATGTAGAATGACATGGTCAAGTCAATCAGCCATATCACTGGAGATCGACATCAAAATGTTAATAATAAGCATTAATTCCCAGTGGCAGCAGGTCAGGACATGCCTGAGAGCATGCAGCAGTGCCATGCATTGCTACATTTGCCACACCACAGAACCATCTTGAGTCCTTAATGGCAACTACCTATGCAAACAACCAGTCCATCCCCAGCTAACAAAAGTAGCCATCTATCTGCCACAGCCAGATGAAATGTGGGCCTCCTCTTGGCCTTTTTGAATTGCTGGGGTCCTCAAAACTGAAGGTCCTGCATGCTGGATTGTGCCCAGAGAAGCGTGACACATGGTCAAATATCATAGCTGATGTTCCTTCACAATGCAAGTGGTTCACCTCATCTCAGTTTCCCTAAATTACCATTTATATGACACAGCCATTCCAGGGGTACACAACGATCTGCCAAAGAGACATAGTACTAAAGACGTACAACAGTTGTCATAGGTCACTGATTAGAGGGACACCCATGCTAATTTTTTCATTATCTTTCAGGCAACCCAAAACCACATTCAAACCCTGATCCCTGTGAAATTGCCATGGAGCATTAAGATTGTTCTTATACTAGCAACCATACAGTAAGACTCGGAGCACCAGGACCTACATGACTTGGACCATTGGTCTTTTGCAAAGGCTTCTGCGTTGTCAAACCCTTCATCCAAGGACACTGTGACTCCAGTAGCTCTTCCCGGGACTTTCTTGATCTTAAAAGCCCAGGACCCAGAGTAATGAACATCACCACTGAGATAGTTCTCTAATCTCACTACAAGTTTGCCACTTTCTCCACACACAGATACACATCTACTGGCTGAGTCCAGACAGTCATTGAAAGCCTGGATCTTAGATTTGCTACAGAACAATCACATACCCAGACAGTCCAGACTTCTCACTCAGCTTCTCAAGTCCACCAGTCGGGGCATACATTGACTCCACAAACATCACAGCATCATGTGAAAAGTAAGTGTGGTTGAATCCTGTTCAAAATAATCCATGGAAGCACGTTTTCCAGCACAGTAATATGCTTGTAGTTACTGTGATCCAGGGATCACCTTTTTCTTTAAAGAGGGGGTTGACAAATCCCATTTTCCAGTCGATAGAGTTTCACTGCCTTCAGTTGTTTTGTTGCCTTTGCAACCTAACATTTTGTGGTTTGCATTTGACTGGAGGATCAGCTACCATTAAGCCCCCCTAACACGAGCATTACTTTGATTCATGCACTTGCATGCCCGTCGTTGTGATGATCCCACCCGCTATGATTCCAGCTGGACGCCGTTCTTTGTTCTACCGCCTGCCACGTGCTCTGCGCTGGATGCTAAAATAATTTTTTTGTGTTGGATTAATCATTTTCTTTGCAAATTGGCCGTTGAAAATGGCTGTAATCACTTCCTGAATCACAGAGGAGGCTGCAGCTTCAGCCATTCCTGCACGCGTGCCTAACAAACTGCAGAAAGCATTTTGAGCCGTCTAAAAAGGTCATTATTTGTCATGTTTACATTGTCATGGCTTGGTAAAACAGTTGTGTGGTCTTTCCTTCTTGTGTGCAGCTGTTAAAGTGTGTTTATGATAGAAAAAAACATCTTGTTATAATCATTCAGACGAGCTGCGCTCTGATGCGATCCGCTGACGTCACCACTGTTCACTTCTTTACTCCACTTGACAAGCTGCACATCGTGTTGGCGATTAGCTCGTGCTACGTAGCACAACATTTATGCATGAAAGATTTTTTGAACATTTCAAAATTCTCTGTGCACAATAGCACGTGTTGGCGCCCCTCTCGTGTCCTGTCTGCACCTTTTAAAGACGAGTTTACACAGGTGGTGCTAGTGCGTGAATCAAAGTCATGCTCGTGTCAGTGGGCCTTTACTCTGGCACTGGATATGCCTAACATCCTGTCATTAAAATCAGTCTTATACAAAGATCTCCATGACAGTGACAGTGACAGTGACTAACATTGATTATATTGTTACATTACCATCTGTCAATGGGTGTAATTTATTGGGTGACAAGTTAGCAATTGTCCTTGAAATTGATATGGTAGAAGCAGGAAAAATGGGATGCATTAAGATGCGAGCAACTTTGATAACCATTGAAATTTGATGGGTACACAACTTAGAGCATCTCCAAAACTGCAGCTCTTGTGGAATGTTCCTGGTCTGTACCAGCCAGTACCTACCAAAAGTGGTCCAAGGAGGGAAAACAGGCAGCAGGGTCATGGACAAATGAGGCACATTTATGCATGTGGGAAGTGAAGGCTGGCCCATGTAGTCCAATATAATGCAAGGATCTTCTACTAACATCTTGATGTCAGGTATCACAGCACCTTCAGAGTTCTCATGGAGTCCATTCCTCAATGGATCAGGACTGTTTTGGTGGCAAAATGGGGCCCTACACAATATTAGGCAGGTGGTCAAAATGCTATGGATGGACAGTATATTTGCTCAAAGTTGCCAGTCCAATGGGACATTAAAGGAAAGGAATCTCTAAGGGCAGAGCCATTTCCAAATATGAATGCAATGGAACGAGGTGTAGGTTTGAAGGAACTACATAGTGTAATTCCTCTGTAAGCAAGCCAAAGGTCACTAGGCCAAAGATGATGAGTCACATGATCACATATTCCTCTAACAAAGGATTTCTTGTTAGCCCTCAGTTCCATCACAGCCCACTTTTTCATGCCCTCCACAGCCTGGAATTTTCATCAAGCCATGAACTATAACGCCTCTGGAAGATATTCAGTGTACCGTCAAATGTTAAACACCTCCTGGTGTGGATGTTGGTAACTCCAACGACAAACGTTCAGGGTCTGGTTGTTGAAAGGCTCCTACATTCCATTCATGGCACCAGTTATGTCTGGGAGTTCAATGGTAATATAAGAACGTGTTAAAAATAAACTAAGTATCTTTAAAACTGGGTTCAGATCAGGAGTCCCAACCATGTGCAAAAATTTTCAAGTCTGTTAGAACAATAGCTTTGAAGCTTAAGAGAGTGGACTCACAGAGCGACTGACAAAGTCATGAGGCAGCGTCACCAGGAGTTTTGAAAATCCTTGGATGCTAGAGGCACGCACATTTATTCAGACAGTATTGCTGAACAGTAACAGTAATACAGTAGGTATGCTTCATAACTATCATTAAACACATTTGTTTCTGATATATTTCTCGCAAAGTTTAATATCATTCATTAGTGCAGCAAACCCAGTATTTGTTATTTTATGATCCAGCGAGATTTCATGTTCATGAATATGGGATTGTATAAAGCCCTGCACGTAATTATTTTTGCCAGAGGTTAGGAAGTGATTTGTATAATTCTTTACTATTGTTGGTGCATTTAACTCTAATGGAAGTCTGTAAAGACTGCTACTTGCGTAGAATTCCATTATAAATTACCTGCTACATCTTCAGCCATTTTCAAATACATACTGTAACATTGCAAGAATCCCATTTTCATTAAATTGATTTCATACTCTCTTCAGAGGCTGTGTTCAACATTTGGAAAGTAACATTTGTCAAAGAAGTGTTACAGTACCTACAGTAGTGTTCAGAATAATAGTAGTGCTATGTGACTAAAAAGATTAATCCAGGTTTTGAGTATATTTCTTACTGTTACATGGGAAACAAGGCACCAGTAGATTCTCACAAATCCAACAAGACCAAGCATTCATGATATGCACACTCTTAAGGCTATGAAATTGGGCTATTAGTAAAAAAAAAAAAGTAGAAAAGGGGGTGTTCACAATAATAGTAGTGTGGCAGTCAGTCCGTGAGTTTGTCAATCTTGTGGAACAAACAGGTGTGAATCAGGTGTCCCCTATTTAAGGATGAAGCCAGCACCTGTTGAACATGCTTTTCTCTTTGAAAGCCTGAGGAAAATGGGACGTTCAAGCCATTGTTCAGAAGAACAGCGTAGTTTGATTAAAAAGTTGATTGGAGAGGGGAAAACGTATACGCAGGTGCAAAAAAATTATAGGCTGTTCATCTACAATGATCTCCAATGCTTTAAAATGGACAAAAAAAAAACAGAGACGCGTGGAAGAAAACAAAAAACCATCAAAATGGATAGAAGAATAACCAGAATGGCAAAGGCTCACCCATTGATCAGCTCCAGGATGATCAAAGACAGTCTGGAGTTACCTGTAAATGCTGTGACAGTTAGAACACGCCTGTGTGACGCTAATTTATTTGCAAGAATCCCCCGCAAAGTCCCTCTGTTAAATAAAACACATGTGCAGAAGAGGTTACAATTTGACAAAGAACACATCAACTGGCCTAAAGAGAAATGGATGAATATTTTGTGGACTGATGAGAGTAAAATTGTTCTTTTTGGGTCCAAGGGCCACAGACAGTTTGTGAGATGACCCCAAACTCTGAATTCAAGCCACACTTCACAGTGAAGACAGTGAAGCATGGTGGTGCAAGCATCATGATATGGGCATGTTTCTCCTACTATGGTGTTGGGCCTATATATCGCATACCAGGTATCATGGATCAGTTTTGATATGTCAAAATACTTGAAGAGGTCATGTTGCCTTATGCTGAAGAGGACATGCCCTTGAAATGGGTGTTTCGACAAGACAATGACCCCAAGCACACTAGTAAACGAGCAAAATCGTGGTTCCAAACCAACAAAATTAATGTCTCGCAGATGTGAAGAAATCATTAAAAATTGTAGTTATACAACTAAATACTAGTTTAGTGATTCACAGGATTGCTAAAAAAAGCAGTTTGAACGTAATAGTTTTGAGTTTGTAGCATCAACCGCAGATGCTACTATTATTGTGAACACCCCCTTTTCTACTTTTTTTTACTAATAGTCCAATTTCATAGCCTTAAGAGTGTGCATATCATGAATGCTTGGTGTTGTTGGATTCATGAGAATCTACTGAATCTACTGGTACCTTGTTTCCCATGTAACAATAAGAAATATACTCAAAACCTGGATTAATCTTTTTAGTCACATAGCACTACTATTATTCTGAACACTACTGTATAGTATAGCCTGGAAGAGTCCTATTGCGATGCCTCTTTGTCTCATTCTTTTGCATTGATCAGCCATTTCTGCATCACATGTCGAGCCATTTCAAAATGCCACTTGCAGTTGGAATAAAAAGAGACTTTTTTATGAAGTCTCAGAACTAAAAGGTGGTGTGACTGCATTTCTGCAGTCTAACAATTAAGCCTAAAGGAAGTTTCATGGAAATTTTACTAGGTCATACAGTTTTATGCAAATGTTACTGCAAAATACGTATGGGGTTTTTGCCATAAAAACACATTTAAAAACTCTTGCTTCTATAAGCAAAAATTTAAGTTATGCACCATAGTCTCAAAGTGGAAACAAATCTCAACACCATAAGAATCAAAATTTCATAAGTACACACTAGGAATGGGCCATATCATTTTGTTATCCATATATTGGTAAAAAAAAAAAAGAAAAAGAAAATTCTCTCAATTGTAGGATTGTGTTGTCTCATGCTATAAACAATATAGCTGATGTGTTTTTATATGCTTAATGTGGGAAGCTTAGTGTTAACTTTGTCACCTGTTTTTATCCCCCGCCGGCGGAAGGCCCAAAGGGGGACTATGTCATGGTGATTTGCGTCCATCTGTCTGTCTGTCTCTCTCTTTCTGTCCATCCCAAAAAGGGTATAAGCATTCTGAAATTGTAATTGAACAGTCATAGATTTGTCCTGAAGCCACTCCTTTCATATCTTGGCTGTGTGCTTAGATTCATTGTCCTCCTGAAAGGTGAACCGTCACCCAAGTCTGAGGTCAAGAGCACGATGGAGCAGGTTTTCATCCAGAATGTCTCTGTACATTGCTGCATTCATCTTTCCCTCAATCCTGACTTGTCTCCCAGTTCCTACCTCTGTAAAAACATCCCCACAGCATGATGCTGCTACCACCATGCTTCACTGTAGGGATGGTGCTCCGTTTCCTCCACACATGACGCCTGGCATTCACGCCAAAGAGTTCAGTCTTTGTCTCATCAGACCAGAGAATTTTGGTTCTCATGATCTGAGTCCTTCAGGTGCCTTTTTAGTAAACTCTATATGGGCTGCCATGTACCTTTTACCAAGGAGTGGCTTCCGTCTGGGCCACTCTACCATACAGGCCTGATTGGTGGATTGCTGCAGAGATGGTTGTCCTTCAGGAAGGTTCTCCTCTCTCCACAGGAGAATGCTGGAATGTGACTTCGTAGTTTTATTTTTAATAAATTTGCAAAAATCTCAACAACAAAAAAACTTTTTTTCACATTGTCCTAATGGGGTTTTGTGTGTAGAACTTCGAGGAAAAATTTCATCCATTTTGGAGTAAGGCTGTAACATAAAAAAATATGGAAAAAAGTGAAGCGCTGTGAATACTTTCCAGGTGCATGTATTGAGGACAAAATAGATTTTGTCTGCTCAGAGAGATGTCAGCATGCATGTTGGACATATGTACTGAGAAGTTTATTTAATCATTTAACTTATGTGCACAAATTAATGAAATCAAATCAAACTGTGGGAATGTATTATGATGAGCTTTTAAAGCCCAACATTTTTTTTCTTCTCTCAATGGCCTGTCCAGAGCTCCGTGGCTGTACTGTGCACATCGTTTTTGCATTTGGAAATGTGTTACTTTCTGGTTTATTTTTCTGCTTTTAAAGAGGATTTTAAATGGAAGTACCAATTTCCATCTCATGCAAATTCTTCATTGAAGTCTGGTGAAGTTCGGTTTTGGGTAACTGCGATGAATGGTAGTATTTTCATATTGTCATTTATGTTGTTACTGGCTTATTCCTAGTGCACACCACTTTTCCTAAATCATCCGTTTTACAGTGAGTTGGCTTCAGACAATTTGGAGGATAAACACAGTGATGTTCAAGTTTTTGAGTAGCTCTTGAGGTTCTGTTAAATCATTTATCAATAAAGGCACAGAGTATTTATACAGTACTTATATTTAGAGAGGTATGACTACTGAGTTTTTAAGATTCAAGTCATAAAAATAATTTTTTTTGGCACACTATAATTTTATTTATTAGTCTTTAAATTTCATAATATGACATTGCCAATATGATCAAAGTTTGTGCTGTCTGGGAAAAAAAATAATTATTTCCCCTGAAGGGAAAAATTTAAAACGTACAGACGGCCATGAACTACATTGACTCATATTTAAGAAATTTGTTTGGACTTTGAAATTAATCGCATAATTTCAACTTTTTTAAAGAACCCCATTGTTTTAATATTTGATTTCATAAAAGCCTAAATATGCACTAATTCTGTCAGATGGGTCAAAACATTTGCAAACAACTAAGAGGCGCAGCCTTTACACAAAACCAAGTCTATGGGTCTATTAAACATCTAACTATGGAATAAGGCTGAGCTGTCAGTCAGCTGTTTGTGGAGCCACTGTTGTGATGCTACCCCCCCCCTTCACACCATGCACACACACACTAATGCCATTGCGTCTGCTGTAATGTAAAAAAAAAAAAAAAAAAAAAAAAGAAAATATATATATATATATATATATATATATATATATATATATATATATATATGTATATATATATATGTATGTATGTATACATATATACAGTGAGGAAAATAAGTATTTGAACACCCTGCGATTTTGCAAGTTCTCCCACTTAGAAATCATGGAGGGGTCTGAAATTTTCATCTTAGATGCATGTCCACTGTGAGAAACATAATCTAAAAAAAAAAAGAAAAAAAAAAAAATCCGGAAATCACAATGTATGATTTTTTTAATAATTTATTTGTGTTACTGCTACATTGTGATTTCCAGATTTTTTTTTTTTTTTTTAGATTATGTCTGTCACAGTGGACATGCACCTAAGATGAAAATTTCAGACCCCTCCATGATTTCTAAGTGGGAGAACTTGTAAAATCGCAGGGTGTTCAAATACTTATTTTCCTCGCTGTATTTGGTTTCTCAAGGATTTTTCACAGAAATCAAATTGAGGACTGATGAATATGTACTTTGAAGCGGGGTTTCCCAACCCCCTAGCCACAGCTCTATCCGTGGACTAGGCCAAATTGGCCCATGAAAACCCTTTGGAAGCAGGGTTGAAAATAACTATATTTTGCTGCATTGTGTTTTGTTATTTATTTTCCTGGACATATCAAACTACATGACATATAACAAGTAAATTTATATTCATTTGAAAGTAAAATTTTCAATAAGCTGATTAAAGCTGGTTAAAAGTTTAAATACTGGTGTTGTTATATGTGGGTCAAAATGATAGAGACAATAAATAAACCCTGGAGCGGAAACGACCATAGCAGCTAATAAGGAGTGGCCAGGGATCGAATGACATGCCACACCCAGCATACTGCAGGTTTTGATTTTACAAAATAAATATATAGATGTTGACTTGAGTTGTGAATCTTGGCATTGCTGTCTGTGACTCAGTGTAACAAAAGTGGTCATACTGAGTCACAAAATCGTGACAATCCCTCTTTCAATATAGCAGACAAAATTTTGCGGAAAAGAGCTCGACATCTGCTGTAGCGTTTTTGTTTTTTTTTATCTCTGTGGTTAGAAGTACGAGGTCAGCAGTCGCTTTTAGCGGCGATGAAGCTGACGAGAGCAAAAGTGAATGTGAAAATGAAGGAACAAGTGACTAACTTTTTTACTGGTTCTGTACAAAAAAAAGGGCCATGGGCAGTGAAGGTTCCTTCAAATCAGTGAGAGGCCGTGGATACACAAATCTTTTTATTTCAAACCATCATCCAAATCATCTCTTACACCAGCACAAGAGGACAAACTACAGGTGTTAAAAAAATTAACAAATTACGGACAAGTAAAGACTTTATTCACATCCCAGTCAATCCCACCCTTCTGGATTAGGACAACAGTTAATTATTATCCAGAGTTTGCCACAGCGGCATTACTTGCGTGAGGCCGGATTTTCTGCTTTACCTACCACTAAAACAAGGCTCCGCAGCAGACTGGACATTAAAAACACTATGCCTGTCACTCACACACAGACACACACACACACACACGCACACACACACAGTACCACATTATAATCACCTTGTCTGCAGAAAACAGGCTCAGGCATCTCATTGATGGGGAGTTAAGTATTGATTTTCATGTGTTTTGTACAGTGGTTAAGTAGCTATGCTTACAGTGCTTTATATATTATAACATGACAGTAATACATTACTATTACTGCCTCCCCACACCGGGCTGTCAGAAATATGATAACCACTGTTCGGTCTGTGATGTCAAAACGGTTTGAGACCCCTTCTTTTAAGGATTGTCTGCCAGTGCTCGCTGCAAGAGCTGCAAATTTGTACACCCACTGGTAAACCTTCAGTTCATGGACAACTTGTTCTGTCATTAGCTGCCAGTAAAGTCACGAAGAATTTGAGAAAGATAACATGTATAATCCTCTTTTTGTAAAGCTGGAGTGTCACAACTCTTGGATTATTTATTTATTTAACCAAGTCCTTAATGCAACTGTGGCTCAAATAGCAGAACCAGGTATCCAGCTGAAGGGTTAGTGGTTCAGTTCTTGTTTGTGTGTCCAGTGCTCCTTGAAATAGGAGAAGGAAGCTCCCTGGGGTGAGTGTACTGGTGAATCTTAAAGCTGTATGGCTTTTCTAAGATTTAAATTATAAAAAGATCATTCTTTGGCACCACCATAATTTTGTTCCTTAGCATTTAAATAAGGGGTTCATGATATGATATTGCCAATATGATCAATATTTGTACTGTCTGGAAACAATTTAGAATTTCTACCCCTGAAGGGGAGAATTTCAAGCAATTAGACACCCTGAAAATTCAGTAAGGTTTGTCTTCTATGACCTACAGTTGGTAACGATGTCAGATCACATGAGGGCTTCCCCCAGACTTGTGCAAGGGATGCTGGAAAGCACACAGCAACAGTCAATCAAAGTAAAGAAAGGTAGCGTGACATCAGCTGACTGCTTGCTTGAACAACATAAACAAAGATGGTGGAAAACACTCCGAGCCAACTTATTTCTCCATAAATGTAATATGTTTCACCATATTTAGGGGAGGTGGTGGTCCAGTGGTTAAGGCGTTGGGCTTGAGACCAGAAGATCCTCGGTTCAAATCCCAGCCTCTACTGGAAAATCACTCAGGGCCCTTGGGCAAGGTCCTTAATCCCCTAGTTGCTCCCGATGTGTAGTGAGTGCCTTGTATGGCAGCACCCTGACATTGGGGTGAATATGAGGCATTATTGTAAAGCACTGTGAGCATCTGCTGCAGATGGAAAAGTGCTATATAAATGCAGTCCATTTACCATTTTTACCATATTTTGTCAAAGTTAGTGAGAAATAAACATTTCTAAATGTAAAAACACTGTTTTTGAAACCATATAACACTTTTGAAATGATTTACAAGACATTTTACAGATGTTAGTTTGCACGCCCTGGGAACGCACATCATGCAAGTCCATCAGGCCAAAGGTAATGTCAAAACCTCATGCATGCACACACACATTTCCTACTACAGCGTTAGAAGTAAAAGAAAATTGTGCTGTGGAATTACCCCAGGTGTATGTGTTCTTTTCATTAAAATGAGCTGTAATTTTGTAACACTTTGCAAAAAACTTGCTTGGATTTCAGTAGAAATTAAATTTGGTCAGTTTTGTGATATTTGAAAGGCCTTACAGCTTTAAGCATCACAGACATGTTAGATGTCGTACAACTGTGAAGTAGAAATTTTTAAATGAAGTTATCCTGACAAAAACAAAATAAGTATACCCAATTATGGCTATGTAGAATTTTTGTGTGAAAAAGGTTACAGACCTTCATTTCAAATAAATATGAGATTTTTTTTTCAGTGCATGTCCATGTGACTACAACGCAGGGTGATTTTATTTATTTATTTATTAAAATTTGGACACATATTTTTAGCTGCAGAAATACCTTTTAATAAAACTGGTAGAAATTAAATAAATTAAATTGATGTTCCTCTGTATTGTTGAAAATGTTTTTTATTAGTATGAGCTAAGCAGAGAGTTACCCCTTTGGGTCTGGACTGCTTGAGGTTTCTTCCTCAGAATTATCAGCGGGAGTTTTCCTTACCACTGCCGTCTGTGTGCTTACTCTAGGGGTTGGTAAGGTTAGACCTTACTTGTGTGAAGCACCTTGACTCAACTTTGCTGTGATTTGGCACAATATAAATTAAATAAATTAAAATTAAATTACAGGGGAAACTAGTTGGAAAAACCTCCCTTGAATGGAAAAAATAGACGTCCAACCAAATTACAAATGTCCTACAAGATACAAAACATTTATAAGACAATCTATATGGTCTCACTCTATCCAGCTGTATATAGTATCAGCCTCAGTTGCGTAAGTGACCTGTGTTGGGCTGGCGTCCAGTCCAGGGTGCATCAAAGACTCATCTGCTTGACACTGAAATCCGGAGTTAAGCAACCAACAGGCCTCAAGGCCAAAATAAGACTTACTTCTTATAGACAGGACTTAAGGCAATAAGAACAGTTTTCACTTTTCACTTTGAAAAATTTCTTTAAACACCATTAATGAAGTAAAATACTGGTGCGTAAAGAAAATTGTTCCAACATATTATTGCATCTGTTTTCCTTTGATATATCATTTCTGGGGCAGTTTGGTGAGGACTGAGGAAACTATTGATTTTTTTTATTGGTCCTTCTCTCCTCTGCTATAATCTGTGGATTCACATGATCCACTGGCTCTTATGAATGGAAGGCTGCAGTTTGATTGAAGCCATATGTTTCTTTGAGGCAGCAGTGTAATAGAGGTGTTAACTCCGTATCATCCAGAGCATAATAAAAAGACACTTGGCCGAGGCGCCAGAAATTCTCCTCTTATCAGAAACACATTTAAAGGCGGAATAGTTGCTGCGTTGTTCTGGATCACAGTTCTCCACAATTTTCTTAAACAGCCACAGGAGTAAATAATGGAAAGCCATGATTGAAGATAATTATGGCTGTTTTCTGCATTCTCTGGAAATAGCCTTATAAAGTCCTCCATTTTTACATGGAAACAAAACATCTCACTTCCTGGAGTTTTAATAAAGCTGGGTTCATTGTCACCGAGCTGGTTTGATTTCTTTACAAGTTTGCTCTAGGGCCTAACTGTCAAAAAGTGAACTGGCTATCAAGATGAGGATTTAATAAATATGCCTGTCACAACAAGACCAAAGTCTTCAGCCAACGTTCATTCCAAGAAGAAAAAAGTGCTGGCTTTGGAAAGGCACGCAGGCAATTTGCATGTTTCATCCAGTGTTACCACAGCAGACATTTTTAAGACAAAGGTGAAATAAATGTGTCACGGTCATGTTTTTTGACCATACAATCGGCACAAAAATACTGATGATGGTTCCAGATCTGCACAGAGCTATTTTTATTTTTACTAAATTCACAAGAAGAGAAATTTCCACAATGACCAGTAACAGCTGGTGAAATATTTTCTAGGTAACACTGTATCGCTCTAAGTTTTAATTGCTACTATAAGGTAGCACAAACTACATAGTATACAAATTAAAAAGCAACAATCATTGAGATTTTTTGTCCTTTAGACTTCTGTTCAACAATGTTGATATGTTTATTATTAACCTTAAAAAAATTTAAACAAAACATTCATTAAAAATCTAACGTTTAATTCTTGTTGACCTTTTTCAGTTTGCCATTTTCACCAAAATTCTAAAATTTTCAAATCATTTAACTTGTAAAATGTATTAGAACGACACAAATTTGCTTCTGCAAGTCTGCACCTTATACTGTAATGATTATGACAGATTTCTTTCAACAAATGTTGAAAGAACTTTGCGGAGTCAGTGGATGTTCTGATTGCAGCACTTGAAAAGCTGAATGAGGAATCTGTGTGTCTGGGTTTGAGATTATCTTGGATCAAGACTAAGATTCAGGCTTTGAACAACTTCCTGGACTCAGCCATCATAAGTGCTGATTCCATAAGTCACCAGTATGTGATGAAAGAGTTGAACTTGTAGAGAGACACTCACTTTATCTCGGCAGTGATATGCATGCCCTTGGGTCCTTGGCCTTTGAGATCAAGAGGCGCCTGGGAAGAGCTTATAGAGTCATGAACTCACTGGACAGAGGTGTTTGGCGATGACGATATCTTGGCAGGAAAACAAAGGTCCAAGTCTTCAGGGTCCTGGTGCTGCCTGTCTTGCTGTATGGCTGAGAGACTTGTACACTAACCAGTGACCTAAGGTGATGACTGGATGTCTTTGGTACTAAGTGTCTTCAATGGATCCTTGGGTACTGCTGGAATGACTTTGTATCAAACAGGCGGTTACTGAGAGAGGCTAGAACGAGAACTATCGCTTGCATTGTGACTGAGCATCAGCTGCAACATTTAGGCCAAGGCCATTTTCGCACAGACCTCGCTAAGTAAACACAAACAGAAAAATACAGAACTTCACCTCCAGGAGCTTTGGTGGCTGCTCCCTACTCATGCACCATGACATGACGAGTGCAGCTCTGTTAATTTGGCAGAAAATCTCTCACTCAAGTCCATCATCTGAATGGTAGTGCACCAGGTTCCATCAAACTCTAGGTTTTAAAGGACATGTCACACTGAAATCATAACAATTTAGATTCTGGATGTTAGTGGCCATCCAATGATCCACTGGGATTACTTTGTGTACTTCCGTGACCGGTTTCAAAGTATACGGCATTCGCAGAAAATAGCTATGGAGACTTCTGAAAACAAAGTACTCATGAGTACTCGAGTGTTTCCGACAGGTGACGTAGTTATTAGACGTGTCACAGCGTGCACTTCAATGAGCTGAGGCACAGATTAATTCCAGAGTTTACACAAGTGTGATGTTGTGTTATGATGACTCGTTTTTACGTGATAATTGTTCATTTTGAAGCAGCAACTGTGAGAAGGTTTTTTGTGCACCTGCAGCAATTAGTCATAAACGCAGCCTGTTAAAAATGCTAATAAGTGTTGTATCTAACTCTGAAAAATCTAACAAATATATATATCTGTGTCATCACGGAGACATTCCACGTCCATTAAGGGCAATAAACAGCTGACATGCGGGTTAAAGCATAACAGCCGTTTTAACCCGTATGTCAGTTGTTTTTTTGTTTGTTTTTTTAGGGATTATTCAACATTAATTCTCTTTTTAAAAGTTCACAGTTTTATGACATTTGAGAGAGTCTACAAGCTTAGTACTGATTATATATTGTTCCAATTCAGCCAGAAGTACGTCTGAATTGGGGGTTAAAACAGCTGCTGTGCGCACACACACACACACACACACGCTCACACACCTTCTCACACACATTCTCAAAGTTAAAAAAGTACTTTCATTGAAAGCTCCATTATAAAGAACACAAAGCAAAAGATGAAAAAAAATATTAAAATTCCACTCACCCCAGTTTAAAGATTTCCAAATTAGTCCAGAATAAAAACAAACCCCCACGCATGTCACCCGCACGCGATTGCAGTTGTGCTCGCCAACCATGGCAATGTCCACTCATCCTCACAGATCCACAGCCAGGGATCAGTTTCAAGTTCCACTTGGCCAGAGAATAATGTCCAGGTCCACTTGCTCTCAGGTTCTGCTCTGCCTTCAACTCAACTTCTGTCACGATCGTGGCACATTAGAGAGTCCATTATCTCCTGAAAGTAGCATCTTTTGAGTTTTTTCCAATACGAGACATACATCTGTGTGTCCAGGTGCGTCCATGACCACAGCGGCAGTAAACCAGCAGCTGTGGCACAAACAGCAGCATCACAACACTTTTAAGTTCCAAAATCCAACAGATTCTGAAAAAGTTAAAAGTTTTGAGGTGAAGTGTGTTGTCTCCTCTGTAATTCCGCGCCACTGCTTTCAAAGAAAAGCTCCGAAGCTTCGTTATCGGACAGAACCTCATTTGTTTTGCTCTGTCTGTCTCTGTCTGGGATGTTTCTGTTTTGCTATTAACTACGTCACACGCAGAGAATTGCCGAGAACTGCCAAGTGAGACGTTTTCCGGAAATGCACCTGTTATCTCGCTTCGGGAGAGTAATAAAAACATCAGAAACCACAAATTATGAGCGCATGTGCACTGGGAGACTTAGAATCATGAGTACTTTGATGTTGTGTTGCTAACTGGGACGGTAAAACACGAGACATGTCCTTTAAAGGAAAATGACACACCATAAAACACAAAACACACAAATTAGTTGTTTAAATATAATTCATTTGCAACCCATGCCCTAGTTTGTGCTCAGATAACGCACCCTGTAAATAGCAAAGTGGACATGCATCTTTTTGCCTTGTACTGCGTAGCACTGCCTGGCTAAATATACTCATGTTTCTACGTGCACATTTGACTCTACTATTAGTTTTCATTTCACTATCAAATTGCACATTGTTGAGCACATTTCAAATATATCAAATAGTAACAATACCATTAATTTTAAAAGATGACACCACTTTGGCAGGCGGATCACACTGTAGTTTTCTCGGACGAATGGCTCGTCCTCCAACCGGTTGCTTGTGTCTGTGAGTTGAATTTTTATTGAGCTAGCCACTGAACCACAAATCTTTTAGTTGAGAGTGTGACATTAATCTACATCCAAGTCTGCAGGTCCTCCCCAGTCTATAGAAATCTCCCAATGGGGTTGGTTGTGGGAATAATACTCCAGCCATTCTAAAAGCATTCGTCCATTTAGAACTCACATCAGGGTGGAGACTGATGCTTTTTTAGGCGGGTGGGGAGGGGGGTGTATCACCAAATAAGAATGCTGAAATGTGCAGCTAGACAAATGCTCCTCAAAATAAAAATAAAAAAATAAAAAAAGGAAATGGACTTTTCCAGGAGGGCAGTCCCCTGTCACCCTCTAGTGGCTAGCTGCTGATGACAAGGACGATGGGTTCTTTGTATCATTTATTTTTATAATATACCCTAAAAGCATTTGTTGTCCAGGTAACCTCAGTGTCATAGTTGCAATGTCAACATTAAAAAAAAAAATCTTATGAAATGGAATTGGTAACCTTTTGTGAACATTTGTTTGATTTCAATCTACAGAATCACTGAAGCAGAGAGAGCCTTTCACCCTTGAGAGAACGGGATAAACCAGATATTATATGGTGATGTGGTATCAGAATACCAATTCAGCATCATATAAAATGTCACAAACGTACACAGACACACACATGCACAATAACAGAACCTGATCTCTGGCTCCTTGCCTCATTGTAATGCTTAAAGATTATTCTGTCATGTTATATAATATGTTCACATTTTTGCTTTTCTCTTCCTCAAGGACTCTCAAATGTCATGATAATAGCATGTCACTTATCTATTGATCTGTTCCTCTCTCCCATCTGTCAAGCTCCTGCAACGTTATCAGGTCAAACCATGTTCAAGAGGAGCTGAAATGCCTCCTCATGTCCTACCTGTTACATCATTTAGAGAATGTTTGATATTTGTGAGCACAGTAGAGCTGCTTCAACTTAATCCCTGAGGGTTCTAAGTGAGCCAGCTGTGTCCCAGGAGACATGGCGAAAGCAGTGGGCTGGCACTTTAAGCACCAGCTATGGACTACTTTGTACACTTGGCAGTGTGATTCAGTTTTTCTCCATCCCTGAAGCGTTGCATTGTCTTTTGAAAGGAGGCCCTTTGTGTTTGCGGTATGGAGCTGTTTGCACGATGAGCCTCAGTACTGTCAGAGAGGCATTTTGATGCCTGGCATTGTCTGCACGGAGGATTCTAAAACATTCATGACTCATTCAGATGTTATTAACATGAATATAAAATCATAAATCATTGTATCTGCCGTGTTTCAGCAGGTTTCCTGCTCTGTCAGTGATCATCCTGGAATGCACCATTCTGGTTTGGGATTTGTGACCTACTGTCACGCCTCTGTAGCTCCTGAACACATTCAGACCTGACCCACTTAGAACTGCTACACTTGTAGGGCTCTATAAGTGGATCACACCCTGAAGGGGATTTTCATACCCTTTGGCTTTGTTACGCTCAGGTTTTCTTCACTCGGCTTGTATTTCTCACAGATGAAATTCGACCAACTCCAAGGGAGCACACAGAAAGTCAGCTGCACAGACAGGGAGTATTTAACATGATTTAAACACTTTTTCAATCATATTCTCAATTAGCAATTTGCAGGACATGAATACAGTGCATCGAGAAAGCATACACAGGCGCTGCACTTTTTCCACATTTTTTGTTACAACCTTATTCCAAAATGGATGAAATTCATTTTTCCTCAAAATTCTACATACAATACCCCATAATGACAATGGGAAAAAGTTTTTGTTTCATTATTTATTTTTTGCAAATTTGTTACAACTAAAAAAACTAGACATCACATGTACATAAGTATTCACAGCCTTTGCCATGAAGCTCAAAATGGAGCTTCTTAATTGGACTCCACCTGGGGTAAATTCAGTTGAGTGGACATAATTTGGAAAGACACACACCTGTCTACATATAAGGTCCCACAGTTGACAGTGCATGTCAGAGCACAAATCAAGCATGAAGTCAAAGGAATTGTCTGTAGACCTCCAAGACAGGATTGTCCAGAGACACATATCTGGGGAAGGGAACAGAAAACTTTTTGCTGCTTTGAAGGTCCTAATGAGCACAGTGGCCTTCATCATTTGTAAATGAAAGAAATTCAGATCCACCAGGACTCTTCCTAGAGCTAGCCGCCCGTCTAAACTGAGTTATTGTGGGAGAAGGGCCTTAGTCAGGGAGGTGACAAGAACCTGATGGTCACTCTGTCAGAGCTCCAATATTCCTCTGTGGAGAGAGGAGAACCTTCCACAAGGACAACCATCTCTGCATCAATCCACCAATCAGGCCTGTATGGTAGAGTGGTCAGACCGAAGTCACTCCTTATTAATAGGCACATGGCAGCCCACCTGGAGTTTGCCAAAAGGCACCTGAAGGACTCTGAGACCATGAGAAACAATATTCTCTGGTCTCATGAGACAGAGATTGAACTCTTTGGCATGAATGCCAGGCGTCATGTTTGGAGTAATCCAGGCACCATGCCTACAGTGAAGCATGGTGGTGGCAGCATCATGCTGTGGGGATGTTTTTCAGCAGCAGGAACAGAGAGACTATTCAGGAGTGAGGGAAAGATGAATGCAGCAATGTACAGAGACATCCAGGATGAAAACCTACTCCATAGTGCACTCGACCTCAGACTGGGGTGATGGTTCATCTTTCAGCAGGACAGAGTGACCATCGGGTTCTTGGTCACCTCCCTGACTAAGGCCCTTCTCCCTGATTGCTCAGTTTAGACGGGTGGACAGCTCTAGGAAGAGTCCTGGTGGATCCGAACTTCTTCCATTTATAGATGATGGAGGCCACTGTGGTCATCGGGACCTTCAAATTAGCAGAAATATTTGTGTCCTTCCCCAGATTTGTGCCTCGAGACAATCCTGTCTCAGAGGTCTACAGACAATTCCTTTGACTTCATGCTTGGTTTGTGCTCTGACATGCACTGACAACTGTGGGACATTATATGTAGACAGGTGTGTGTCTTTCCAAATCATGTCCAATCAACTGAATTTACCCCAGGTGGACTCCAATTAAGATGAAGAAACATCTCAAGGATGATTAGTGGAAACAGCCTGCACCTGAGCTCAATTTTGAGCTTCATTTATTTGCAAAAATCTAAAAAAAAAACAAAAAAACAAAAAAAACATCATCATTATGGGGTATTGTGTGTAGAATTTTGAGGAAAAAGAATGTGTTTCATCCATTTTGGAATAAGGCTGTAACATAAAATGTGGAAAAAGTGCAGGGCTTTGAATACATTCTGGATGCACCATAATTAAAACGATAAATGAACAATTAAATCACAGTTTACAGTCAAGTATAGTTTCCCGTGATTCTCAAAGCAAGCATAGGATTAATGGAGTCACGTCAGGGAGTTGGTCCACAAAACTTCAAGAAGTGACTATGTTAAAATAACTGCATATCCAGCTCTGAAATTTTAGATTCTGACAGATATTTGGGGCCATGCCGGCGTCTTAACGTGAAGTCTTAATAATTACAGTGGCCACGAAGGTCTTTGGACCTTCTGTCTTTAGGAACGTTGTCCCACAGTTTGCTGTTCTTTTGCCGTTGTGTTGGAAGGACCTGAATGATACAACAGTTGCATGTTGGGTTTATTCATTTTTGAAATTTTGCTGAGACTAATCTTTCCAACAGTTGTTTGAGTTTTACAGCTGCACTGATGGAGTGAATTTATCTTTGTCATGTGAAAGTAAAGCAGCTTATTGTCACTACTGCCCTCACAGTGATAAGCCATTTAAATACAGCAAGTCTTTGCAATAGCTAATCTTTTTGCGTTGTGTCTTTTATTTGAGTGCCCTTCTTTTCTGAAAGAAGAATAAGGAGAATGTCCAGTTTGCAGTGAGACCAGAGGAGACGTGGTGAGGTCACACGGAAAAAGTGAGGCATGCACAAAATATCTGCACCCTGGTATGAAAAGCTCGTTCACGAGATGTTCTCTTTTTCTAAGTATTTGCTGTGTTTTTAGCACAACCCAGTTTCAGCTTGTGCACACTTTGTGCATGGCGTTGCAGACTGAATGCTCTTTTTCCTGTTCCACACACACGCACACACACACAAACACACACACACACACACTGCTTAATGAAACAGAAGTTCATTTTGGTCTTGTAATTGGTGTGTTTATTAATTACCGGTTGTCGTTGGAAAGTGTGTGACAAATGAGCAGTGCGATCGGATAAGACCGGTGCTTGACAGAATGCCTGCAGCAAAAGCAGTGAAACAGGTCAATAAAACACAAGCTGCTCTCTCCCTGCAGGGCCAGTGATGGAGACTGAGTCTGGACACGGCACACTGAGAATGTGCCAGCAAACTGGCACATACTCACTTCGGTTGTTTCAGGTTTTTTAGGCTTATTAATTGTGAATTATAAAGTAAACTTATTTTCCCCTTTCATTTTATAGTAACTGAGCTGATGTCTTTCCTTAAGGCCCCCTTAAAAAACAACAACATTAGTTTATCATCCTTGACATCAGAAAAAAGTGATGAGGGAGGGCAGATTTAATTTATTTTTTAGTTTTCTCCAATACAACAAGAGAGAAGGAATTTATTCAAAAAAAGATGTGAAATTTCAGCTACAGTTTGCCACGGAATAGAATGTGTCAGCACAGAGCTACAACTTACTGAGTAATCTTGCAACCGTTGTACTTAACATCCAAGCTACCTCCATTTTCAAGGGGCAAGTTCCAGCCCCAGCGCGGTAAACTCCCGCTGTCTTTGGCCAAAGCATATTCACCCCCTAGTGGGCATGCTGGTTCTTGTACCAGCTATACTGCTGTCAGTGAAGTTCGTCCAAAAATTAAACAAATAAATCAAATTTTTGCAGAACGATTTTGGCATGCAGATGAGGATGATCAGCTAATATGTTTTATGGGGCCTAACTTGTAAACCTGTGACATGGTGGCACTGTGACCTTTGCATTAACATTGTTTTACAGACTGGGTTTGCTGTGTTGTGTACTCAGTAGGAGTTAGTCATACGTGCAGGATGCAAAAGGTAAAGAAAAAGATCTAGTCAGATTAATAGTACATTTAGTAAAGATTACAAATATAGTACTTGTATTTTCCAAACTAAAGGTTGCGTGTGAGTTGCATTTATTACAACCCTAATTCCAATGAAGTTGGGATGTTGTGTTAAATGTAAATAAAACAGAATACAATGATTTGCAAATCCTCTTCAACCTATATTCATTTGAATACACCACAAAGACAAGATATTTAATGAACTTGTAAACGTTATTGTTTTTGTGCAAATATTTGCTCATTTTGAAATGGATGCCTGCAACACGTTTCAAAAAAGTTGGGACAGTGGTATGTTTACCACTGTGTTACATCACCTTTTATTCTAACAACACTCAATAAGCGTTTGGGAGCTGATGACACTAATTGTGAGTGTCATGATTGGGTATAAAAGGAGCATCCCCAAAAGGCTCAGCTGTTCACAAGCATAGATGGGGTGAGGACCACCACCTTGTGAACAACTGCGTGAAAAAATAGTCCAACAGTTTAAGAACTGTTTCTCAACGTTTAATTGCAAGGAATGTAGGGATTCCATCATCTACAGTCCATAATATAAACAGAAGATTCAGAGAATCTGGAAAACTTTCTACACGTAAGCGGCAAGGCCGAAAACCAACATTAAATGCCCGTGACCTTCGATCCCTCAGGCGGCACTGCATTAAAAACTGACATCATTGTGTAAAGGATCTTACCGCATGGGCTCAAGAACACTTCAGAAAACCATGGTCAGTTAACACAGTTCGTCGCTGAATCTACAAGTGCAAGTTAAAACGCTGCCATGCAAAGCAAAAGCCATACATCAACAACATCCAGAAACACCGCAGCCTTCTCTGGGCCCGAGCTCATTTGAAAAGGACAGACGCAAAATGGAAAAGTGTGCTGTGGTCTGATGAGTCCACATTTCAAACTGTTTTTGGAAATCATGGACGTCGTGTCCTCCGGACAAAAGAGGAAAAAGACCATCCAGATTGTTCGCAGCGCAAAGTTCAAAAGCCAGCATCTGTGATTGTATGGGTGTGTTAGCGCCCATGGCATGGGCAACTTACACATCTGTGATGGCACCATCAATGCTAAAAGGTACATCCAGGTTTTGGAGCAACACATGCTGTCATCCAAGCAACGTCTTTTTCAGGGACGTCCCTGCTTATTTCAGCAAGACAATGACAAGCCACATTCTGTGTTGTGTGGGCCGCCAGAAGAGGAGGTACTGCTGGCCCACTACCAGAGGGCGCCCTGCCTGAAGTGCGGGCTTCAGGCACGAGAGGGCGCTGCCGCCACGGACACAACCGGGGGTGACAGCTGTCACTCATTATCTCTTGACAGCTGTCACCCATCTACACTACATCATCTCACTCCATAAAGACCGGACGTCATCTCCTCCTCATTGCCGAGATATCATCTACCTGTGAAGGTAATTCTCTGCTGTATCTAAAACTGTGTCATAGTCTGAACTCTTTTGCAGCCGTTTTCCTGTGGTGTGCCTTATCTGCTGGATTGGCGTTTGGTGTGAACAGCGACGGCTTCGCTTCACACCCAAAGCAGATAAGTGGTTTAACAGGAGCTGCACGAGTGTGTGATTAGAGGTGGAGGTGACTTTCCACCTTCTGACTGTTTTTGTTACTGGGTGTGCACACACCCACATCTCACTGTTTGTGCTCCTCGCCAGCAGTACCAGATCCGACAGTCGGGGACAGTGATCACCTGGGAATTCGGGACTTGGCGGCTCCAGTATTCACTAGGTTCGGTGGCGGTGGAAATCGTGTGGTCCCGGCTCTTCTCAGGACAGACGTCTTCTATCCTCGAGCCTGCCCACACGTCACCTTGGTGTATTGACTGCTATCAGATTCTGTGATTGTCTGTATAATCGTTGTGCACATTCACAACATTAAATTGTTACCTTTTGACTCATCTGTTGACCGTTCATTTGCGCCCCCTGTTGTGGGTCCGTGTCACTACACTTTCCCCAACATTCTGCACGTGTTACAACAGAGTGGCTTCATAGTAAAAGAGTGCGGGTACTAGACTGGTCTGCCTGCAGTCCAGACCTGTCGCCCATTGAAAATATGTGACATATTATGAAGCGCAAAACACGACAATGGAGACCCCGGACTGTTGAACAACTGAAGTCGTACATCAAGCAAGAATGGTGAAGAATTCCACTTACAAATCTTCAACAATTAGTGTCCTCAGTTCCCAAACACTTATTGAGTGTTGTTGGAAGGAAAGGTGATGTAACACAGTGGTAAACATACCACTGTCCCAGCTTTTTTGAAACATGTTGCAGTCATCCATTTCAAAATGATCAAATATTTGCACAAAAACAATAAAGTTTATCAGTTTGAATATTAAATATCTTGTCTTTGTGGTGTATTCAATTGAATATAGGTTGAATAGGATTTGCAAATTATTGTATTCTGTTTTTATTTACATTTTACACAACGTCCCAACTTCATTGGAAATGGGGTTGTATAAAAAGCTTTAACAAAAGGAGACAAAAAGGCATACAGTGCTGTGAAAAAGTTTGGACATCAAACACAAAACAAAAATTCAGGCCTTGTATACTAGAATTCCTAAAATCATGCTCTTCAAACTGACAGTGAAAGGTAATCGCTACATCATGAATTAAAAGAAACAAAAATCTAAAAGCCAAAATGATAGTGTGAATAAGTAAGTGCCCCCTTTAGTATAGCACATGTAAACCATCACCTTTATATACAGTTTTCTTCAGACAAGTCAGGGGCTGGATACGTGAACATTCCCAAGACACTGACTATGTCTTGGACATTATTTACATGAATTATGAAGTATTACAAACAGTATAGCACTCTATGGTAAATCTGTGTGGAGTAGATAGTTCTCAAAAACTGAGTGACTGTATAAGAAGGTGAAGAGTGAGGAAAGCCACCAAGACACCAGGACAACCCTGAAGAAGTTATAGATTTCTGTGGCTGTGATTGAAGAGATTGTGCATAGTGCAGGTTTTTAGTGTTGCATCACCAGTTATACAGCTTCATGATGAAGTGGTATAGAGAAGGTTTCTATAAAAAATGAAAGAAAGTAAAAACACTCGACAGCTCAGCTACAGTTTGCCAGAAGGCAGATTGGAGATTCAAGCATAGATTTGATTTTTTGTTGAAAGAAAATTATTCTCTGTGCAACTCCACTATGAAGGCAGGAGTGGTGATACAAAATGCAAAACTTGCACTATGCACAATCTCTTCTTACTGGCAAGTCTTTTCTTCTGTCTGTTATTTTTAAATTACACCACTTTGACATGTTTTTGCACTCATCCAAACTGACAGCCTGTCTCACAACAGCCTCTCTTCACAGGCACAGACATATGACTTTTCCTCCAAGTATATAGACCCCATAAAAACAGAAATCAACCCCTAAAATAAATCAACAGGTGTAGACAAAGCAGCCTGATAAAGTCAGAAGCTGAGGAAACCAGTGGGTGAAAACAAGCTTTTAATATCCTGTAGAGAAACAATATGAAATACAGAACGCACATTGAAATACACAAAGTGCAAACCTTAAGCAGATCTACCCAAAAACAAATTCTGAAACATGCAGTGCACGAAAATCGTAACTGCTGCTGCTTAGCTAAATCATTTTATTTTAAAAATAAATTGCAGATTAATACTTAACAAGCATGATATATGCTTGTAGATGAGCAGGGGAAGAACTGATGAGCAGACTGTTGCCTGAATAATGCTTAATGCCAGATGCTATAGCATCAGCAGTTATTAATTACACGCTTCACTGTGCACATCACATATCACACGTACTTCACACATACTCAGTAAATCCTGCTTTTGCAGCATTCAAATTCTAACAATCTCTCAGCTCCCCATCTCACTCGCATTACAAAAATAAAAAATAAACACCTTCCCAACAAACAGTCAACCCTTCTGGAAGTGTCGGTGTTGATCCAGGTCATTAAAAACAGACAGAAGGGAATCATCATACAGAAAGCAGATATGCAAGGTGTGCATGTTGATCTGGGCCAAGCGTTTTAAATTAAGATAAAAGCGCCTCTTAAAATACAGAGGTAGGTTTGTTGGAAGATGAGTCACTATTTAAGATGAAATTACTCTGTGGGATTCCTGTAGATTTCTCCAATTAAAGCTCAGAAGAGAGATTAAGTATCTGCACAAACATTTGTGCATGGCGTTTTGATGAAACAATTAGTCCCGCTTTTTCAATGTGAAACCATATTGCATGACAATTTGTTAAACTGTCCTCAAATTTTGCACAGTAAGTGGAAGACATCATTTAATTTATTCTTGAAAACAATGTACTTTCTCTTCTATCCTGCACATAGCAGCGCTCAGTGTCAGGATGATTCTAGCAGCAGGGTCTGTGGGCGGGGCTTTTGCTTGTGTTTGTCTAGATGTAGACAGTTCTCCCTACTATATATACGGAAAATTGACCCAAGATACATTGCGTCATCAGCATCGTTTTTTGTTTGTTTATTTTTAGCAGATAAACACACCTCCATTAGCAGTGATGATTTTCGTTATGCAGCACGTGTGCTACTGCGCTTTATTTTGTAATTACTTTTTAGTGTTTGTTTACTGTTACGTACTTTCACATATGTTATCTCCAAGTCTGTTGTCATGCAGAACTGTAGTGGAAGACTATGCTGGGAGCCAGTGAGTCTTGCAGAGAAAGCCACACACGTTTATCTGATTTTGTTTAAGTGTGACCATGATGAGTCAGTGGGGAAGCGACGGCAGGATGTGTACATGGGACTTGAAAAAGCTACCAGCTGTTTGTGTTAGCAATGTGTATGCTTACCTGTTTATTGACTCTGGACAGACAAATGAAAGAGTCAAGCAACATAAACATGAAGATGGCTGTCTGATGTTGACTGACTGGACCGGACTGGAATTCATAGAATTTGGAGGTATCGGAAAGCGATCACAACTTTGTTCACATACAAAGCTGCGTGGAACCGGAACAGCGCCAGACAGCAGAATCAATCAATCAATCAACTTTTTTCTTATATAGCACCAAATCACAACAAACAGAACAATATTCTACATGGCTCCTGTGTGCAAACACAAGAGAATTTAAATCAGAGGGATGTGCTTGTGTTTCAGGGTATGTATTTAATTGTACATTGTTTATACTTATCTAATCTTATTTAGATATATTTGATAGTTTTCAGAGTACACCTCAGGTTACAAAGAAGGTGGAGAGGGAAATGCGTTTGCTGGCTCATCTCATAAAAGTAAGGAAAAAAGTAGTGTGCCCCTATGGCGGAACCAACTCTATCTCAAATTTGTGATAGCATCACAAAAAGTGATCCAACCTATTAGGTTGTGATACCGTCATGGAATATAGTAGATTTTCGTGATGGTATCACAAAAAAATTCATGAATCGGATCACAAAATTTGGGGTGACACAGGGGCATTTGGGGTTATGGTTAGGGTTAAAATTAGTCAGCGATGGGTGACTGAGTGATAACCGTCACAGAAATGTATTGTGACGGTATCACGATAATGAAAGGTGAGACAGGGCTGGGTATATATACCTATATAGGTGAACCCCGTTAACTTTCACAAGTTGGGGTCCATAAAATTGAATCGCGGGTTATCTGAAACTGCGAGTTAAGGAAGTTGACCAAAAAAATATACACTATATTATACAGTATTCTAAGTTTTTGGGGTCCACAAATCGACTTTGAGTAAAGCTGAAATGTGAATTATGCATACACAGGTTAATGGGGTTCACCTGTATGTGGTAGGGAGAGTTGGGTGGTCAGAGGAGTAATGCTTCACCTCAGGGAGCTGTGGTGCGTAACTGCTTGAGACCAGAGGATCCTCGGTTCAAAAACCAGCCTGACCAGAAAATCACTAAGGGCCCATGGGAAAGGTCCTTATTAGGCCTGGCTACATCGACTATTGAAACCGTTGACAACTAATTTAGTAGTCGACGAGTCATTTGCTTTGAACCTTTAACCAATGAAGCAGTACTTCGGTCCGCTGCTTCGTTGGATCTTTGCTTAGCTCCTCTTCAGAAGCGGCAACTCTGCTTCTTAACCCCCCTCAAAGCCATTAAAATTTGTCAATGTGAGTCACTTTTGTTTTGGATTAAAGTGACTAACTGAGACTCCTGTCTTGTGAGAAAGAAACGAGAATCGTCCTCTATTCTGTTGCTCCAAACAGTGCGCTAGAGAGTATGCTCGGAATTAATAACTTCAAAGCAAATCGCTGTTTAAATCAAATGACACCTCTTTCCAAACGTTGTTATACAAACAATAAACTGCAATCGATCAAATATTTTTTTTCCCCCTCCAAAAATGAGATGTCCTGGCTGATGTGCAGCAGCCCAAGACTGTATGGCTGCAGACCTGCAGACTCCAGCAGCCAGCTGAGCTCAGCTCAGATGTATGGAGAGACATCCATGCCGTTAATATCTGAAAGGAAATGCTTTCAAAAAAACTACAGATTTTTTTCTATCTATATCCAGAGATCAAGGATCCACCATGTAGAGTTTATTTATGTCCAGAGATCAAGGATCCAGTGACCAATTTCATATTTATTTACTTTAAGACTCAATAAAATGTTGTTGACATAGAAAACCTGTAGCACACAGAAAATTCACAGGTGGTATCAATAAGGGAATCGATAAGGAATCGGATCGATAAGTGGAATCGATAATGATATCGATATCGATAAAATGTGATTTACATGTGATCCGACTAGTCAACTAATTGTAAAAATAACTGTTGACTAGTTGACTCTCAAAATAGTCGTTTGTCGCAGCTCTAGTCCTTAATCTTCTAGTTGCTCCTGGTAGTGAGTACCTTGTATGGCAGCACCCTCACATTGGGGTGAATGTGAGGCATTATTTGTAAAGCGCTTTGAGCGTCTGATGCAGATGGAAAAGCACTATATAATTGCAGTCCATTTACCATTTACTGCTGCTTCCATTGTCATGCATTGTTGCTTTGCGTGCAGATATGTTGCGTGCAGACACATTTCCTCAGGAGAAAACCTCTCACTTCTAAGTTTGCCATCTAAGTAACAATGCACCAGTTGCTCATCTCTTAAAAAGAATGACAAACACACTGTGATTGGTTTGTTTGATGTAATACCCAACCGTGATTAATAATTGAGTAAATGTAACCTCGATTACAAGGTGTGCAAATAGCAAAGTGGAGTTAGACATGCCCAAAATGCACTTGCACTATGTTCTATAGATTTTCACTGTATCTCATATGAGATCAGCTTCATGATGACTGCCACTGATATGGAGAGATTTTTTTTAAATGCCTTTTGCTTCTCTTTTGAAAGAACTGGATAATATCACGTCTTTAAAAGAAGAATTGTGAACAGCTCCAAAAGTCGTCTTTTGTGTGTTTGCCTTCCTCACAACTGCAGATTTGTTAAGTAAAATTACTGGATGCAGGAGCAAGGCACCTCTTTATTCATATTTAAAATACATGGATTCAGTGCACCAATAAGTCTACTTTTTTTAGTTATGTGATGTTGTCCACGTTACTTTCACTGTAATCATTTTTTAATTAGGGAGGGGTGTTATTTCAAAAAATTTGGAAATCTATAAATGTTTGCATGGAATATGGACATATACACGGAATAAATCATAACAGGATAAATTTTGGGTCATTTGTTTCCAAAAACCCATATGGTTGGAGCCAGTGAAGATATCGGGTTCAAAAATCGCCAAAAATATCAACGAAAACATCATATCTTGAGAACCGCTGCACCTAGAGACTTTGAAATTTGGCTCCAAATGTTACTTGACCCCAAGTTTATATTCGACTTCTATAGTAACAATAAGCCTATCTGGTGTTTTTTAAGAGTAATTGACAAAAAAACCTAATTTCAGTACATATGTTACAATCAATTATAACAAACAAAAATCTATGTAGTTTTTATTTCAGGAACATCAGTTGAGTATAATCATCACATGTAAAGAATGACATGGCCACAATGAACTAATGATAAGCAACAGAGTGGTTTTCTACATCTACAGCACATATACGACACACACGTTACTTGAAATTTTCAAACGCTCCGTCCATATGTGTTTTTGGAACCAAATGACCCAAAAATTATACTGTTATGGTTTATTCCATGTATATTTCCATATTCCATGCAAAAATCTATAGATTTCAAAAAATTTTGAAATAACACCCCTCCCTATTTTAATGTTTATTCAATCTGTTTTTAAAACTAATTTCACTCTGTGCTGTTACTATATCCTCTGGCATGCTGTTTCATATATCCACCACTCTCACTGGAAATTAAGATTTCCTCAAATCTAAACATAACCTTCTTTTAAATAATTTATTGTTGTGACCCTTTCTGCTATCTTCTAATAATGATAGATGAGCAGGACATTCACTCACAAATATTATTTAAAATATTATAAACCTTGATTATATCGCCCTCTTTTGCATCCATATAACAATGTTCGTATTTGAGTTTTTTCAGTCTTTCCTGGTATTAATATTTTGAAAACCCATTTGTTTTTCTCTTCTCTGAACCACCTTCAATTTGGTTATCTCTCCAATGTATGATAGACCCATATCACTTGTCCATATTCCAGTCTACTCCTACTCAACTTGCACATTGCTGAAAACAAATTTCTGGAGTGAGATGTTGGAAAGTTCTCCTGATTATACCCATTACCTATGATGATTTTTAAAAATAATTTCAGATCTATGTTCATTGGTTAGGTTGTTGTCAAAAATAATTGCAAAGACTTTTATCTTTGTCCACCCTTTCTAGCTTCACTTTATTTGATTTCTGATTATTGTATGTGTCTACTGAGTGCTGTTATTTCAATTATTTTTTGCTCAATAAATGTTTAAATTTGTGTGGATTAAATTTTAGTAACCAAGTTTCTGACCACTTATGAGTTTCATCCAAATCCTTTTGATGATGTGATACAATTTAGTATCATCTGCAAATATATGTTTCAACTCCACAGCTCTGATGTCTTCTAATGTCAAGTTGTTGGCATTAGTCTGATTTTCTCTTTTCCTATGTCACATGCTTCATTGCTCTGAGGTGTTGTATGTCTATCCAACAGCATCCAGAGGCAGCTTTGTCTGTATCTGATGATACTGCGCCTTGGAAATTAAACTCAGTTTGAGAAATAGTCTGGCTGTGCCAGGATAGCTGTACACCACTACAGTGGACTCAATCAACTGTCCAGTGTGAACCACACATCTTGCCCAGTGATGGCTGGGATAGGCTCCAGCTCCCCCGGAATAAACCCAGGAATAATTGGAATAAACGGGTATAGAAAATGAATGAATGAAGGAACTGCATGAAACATTTAGGAATTATAGCCATTTTTATAAACAACCTGTCCATTTTCAGAGCTCATAATTATTTGGAAATGCGTGGTTTTGAAGTTGCATTTAGCTTGAAATGAGTGTGTTTGTCAAGTTAGTTCATTTCCAAAGTCTTTTTTCACACGCAGTGGAGACTGTGTGTGGAAAAAAGTAAATAACTTCCTGAATTTTCCATTACATCTGGTTGTGCTCCAAAATGTTGTTGCACACCAGACCATGTGCAACCCAGTTACTAATCCTGCTAACAAGCCAGAAACAAACTAACAAAGGTATTATTTTAAAACAGAATCGAATGAAAGGACATGACTCCTAAAGTGGGCAGTATTTTGGCAGTGCTCCTGCTTTCTGAAGTGTAGTTATGCTTACAATTCCTTTCTACTTATGGATGAGTCTCCCACCCCAGAAGGGAATGCCTTACATTAAACCAGACCATTCATGCACATCCCTACTTTAATTCTGTGCCTACTAAAATTCCCTCCAGCTCAGCGGCAGCTTTTTCTCCCTGTCCTTTTTGGGCCCTTTGAATGATAACCTTGAATGATATTGTCGAGCAGCATGAGGGAGGGTAAAGACATTCCTCTGTTCTTGACAGAGAGCAGGAAGGTTTGATAAAAGACCGTCGGCAGTCCCTAAATCAAAGAATGTGAAAAGGGGACAGATTTTCATTCAGGTAAAAAACCAGTGGAGGAAGAGAATTGAGAACAATGGTGCAGATCTGATGGACTAATGCACATCGCTGTGTGCTGTTTCAAGTGTTCTGATTTCATAAGTGAGCTCAGTGATGATGAAATCTGTGGCAATGGTAGGCAGGAGAATGATCACTATATTAGGACAGGTTTTATGGCTTGAACATTGATTGTATTTGGTTGAGTTCATTTCACTGAAGTCTTTTTCAGTTCACAGAACAGCTGTGCACAGAGGCCATTAGAGACAGACAGACTCATTGTGATAAAGACTGCATGTAGATCAGTTGAAACTCCATCTGTGATTAGGTTGCCCAATTCGTCTGTCTTATGGATTCAACACTCTTCTCCCTCACCTCCTCTTACAGAAAGGTTTGTCAGCCATTAGTCTGCTTGTATAGCAACAAAACCAGACTCCAGTCTGGGCTAAGGTGTTACAAATAGTGGCCTTTGGCCAACAAGGTGAAGTAAACACCTCCGGGGACTGTGGACAGGTTGTGCTCTCCTCATCTCTTGGAAAGCTGGGAGCAACATTAAGTTTGGCCTGAGGATGTGCCAAGGTGATACTGCTGAAGCAAACCTGATCATTCCGACTCTTAATAATGTCTGTGTAAAGTACACACAGAGCGTTTGCACTGCTGGTGTCAAAATGTTCACATTTCTGATCTTTTTGTCCATCTCTTCTAAAATGGTATGTGGTTGTTGCTAAGCTGTTAAGCCACTGTTGCTAAGAACAGCCTTCTGGCAGCATTCACACACTTGTCATGGCACCTTCAGAAGATCTGCCAGCAGTTTCATCGTAAGACGTCCATCTGTTTGCAGTGTAATGTACTGCATGTTGAAGCAGGTTTTCATGAAGTACAACTTTTCTCGTAACTTGGGGAACAAAATGAATCTTTAAAAAACACACTTCAGAAGGAATGTGAATTATTTTTCATGAAGTTAAACATAGAATCAACCATTGTGGTCCATCATTATCTTTAAGCTGGAGTGTGAAAAGTTGTAGCTTTTTTCTTCTCACTGCACACTTGTTGCACTGGGAGGTTTTCTGGTGAGGGTGTGATTTTTACATGTGAAACTGTAGTATCCACTACCGTGCATTCATTGTCCGCCATGCATTAATTAAATTAATGGAAGGTTTAAGAACGACAAGTCTGCAAAGAGATGTGTCTCTTGCAGGACTATTAATGTAAGGTAAAAACTGTTTACTTTAAGCTGTGGCGAACTCTGTACATTCAGATGCAGATGTATGAGTGGCTTATGATTGCGTGATTAGTGTTTGTAATGTGTTTTTGTATCAAAACATGGGTTTCTATGCACCTTAATGATGTATTGTTTCAAACCATGTTTTAAGTCTGGATGCCACTGTGAATTTAAGTTCCTAATTCACCTAACATGCATGTCCTTGTATGTGTGCGGAAACTGGAGCACCCGAAGGGAACCCACACAAACACGGGAGAACATGCAAACTCCACACAGAAAGGCCCCAATGACCTTCTTGCCATGAGGCAAGAGTGCTAACCACTAAGCAGCTGTGCTGCCCGCGGGAAAGACAATGCTTGTAAATTTCTCGAGTTTCTTCTCCAGTGTTTTATTTTTTTGCCTACAGTGGCAACAATATGTTGCTGATTTAATTTTACATTACAATATTGATATTGCACTGCAGGTAATTTTGCAACAGGTAACTTGTGGTCCTATGTACAGGCAGAGTGTACGTGCATTGTGAAGTGACTTATTTAAAACATGTCTGTCTGTTGGACTGTTGCACTGTTTGTGCAGCTCCAGACAGTGCTGGACTCGAGACCAGGTTTTTGTGGTCTAGCAAATAATACTGAGAATGGAAGATAGCAACATCCCAGCTGTACACCAGACCAACAAAACAACCCACAGGAGCGCAAGTGGTATTTTTATTTGGAGGAGTGAGGCGCTGGGCATCAAACTGACAACTGCATCAGGTGAAAACTAGCAATGACCAGCTGGGCTCTGTGCTGAGTGTACGATGGGGCCCGTTGTGCTGTTTTTTTTTTTTTGTTTTGTTTTTTTTTTAGTTTGACATTTGTTTGTATCTTTATGTCACTAATGCAAAGTTAAGTTCTTCAGGGAAATCACTAAACTGAGCAGTATTCTAACATTATGCACTGAACACTTATCAACAGAATATATTATTTTCTGGCACAAATGCTGTCAACAGACTCATTTACAAGCTAATTACAAACTAGTCAGGCAAGTATGCCCTGCCACTTCCCATAATAATTTATTTGTGTTATTTGAAGTTGCTTGTCTTAGAACTGACTCCAAACTATCATTCGGGTTTTGGATCTGATTAGATTCTGGTTGGGCACAATTTTACCAAACTGTACAGAGTGATACAGCTGACTAATATGAGAGGTGGATACAGTTTACGTCTGTCACGTCAAAAGTAAACAATAACAGCACAGTTTATGAAAGTGAAGATAGAGTTCACAATGGTTAACTTTAAGGTTGCGACCGATCTGATCCGGTATCAGGATTAGCTACCGATACAGCCGTAATTCACATATCGGAAAATACCGATCCAGCACGCGACATTTTCCGATACCGGAGAAAAGCCACTGTGAATCCTCTCAACTGCTGTTGTTTGGTCTCTGCTTGTGTACTGCCAAGGAGGGGAGGAGGGCAGGGGGAGGTTTTTGAAGCCAAGCTGTTTGAGAGAGCTCTCTTCTGCTGTGTTTGAAGCTGAGGGCAGGCTCTCTGGTTCAAATTGTCTGTTTGTCGAGCATAGATTTTCCGAAAATGGTAAATGGACTGCGTTTATATAGCGCTTTACCATCTGCATCAGATGCTCAGAGCGCTTTACAATAATGCCTCATATTCACCCCGATGTCAGGCTGCTGCCATACAAGGTGCTCTCTACACACCAGGAGCAATAGGGGAATAAAGACCTTGCCCAAGAGCCCTTAGTGATTTTCCAGTCAGGCTGGGATTTGAACAGAGGATCTTCTGGTCTCAAGCCCAACACCTTAACCACTAGACCATCACCACCTACATCAGTTCATTTTCCAATACATTGGAAAATGAACTGAATTGTTGCTGAAAATGTGTGCTAAAAAGTTCGCCGCTTCACTGTCTCGAGGCTGTGGAATGACAGGTCAGCGTGCAGCCGAGAAGGACAGTGAACAGTTACTCTGTCCGCTGAAAGGGGAAAACGTCTCTGGTAAAATCCTGCACGTGAGCGACACTGATGATACATTTATTTTACAGTTGAAAGGCTTCGTGTTTCCAAAAAGGTCAAAGTTTGCACAGCATAAAAACAGCGAGAGAGAGAGAGAGAGAGAGACAGACAGACAGAGAGGAAGAGAGAGAGGGAGCGAGACAAAGAGAGACAGAGAGGAAGAGAGAGAGGGAGCAAGACAAAGACAGACAGAGGAAGAGAGAGAGGGAGCGAGACAGAGAGAAACATAGACAGAGAGAGGGCTGTCTTTTTTCTTTAAGTCTATAAAAATAACGCTATAAAAGTCTATAAAAATATAAAGTACTTAATTCTTTCACCAAAACACCAGATCTAGGCTTTCATCTTAGATACATCTTCTGGCAAATTGTAGCTGAACTTTCATGTTTCTTTTTAAGAAAATCCTCATATAAAATCAACAGTAATGATAATAATATTATTAAAGCAACCAGAGCTCTGGTATCAGATCAGAAAAATATCGGTATTGCCAGATATCCAAATTCAGGTATCGGATCGGAAGTACAAAATTATGGATCGATGCATCCCTAGTTAACTTGAAGCTCTTCGCCCAAATTATTCAAAGGATTGCCTTATTGAGAAAGTTGGGATAAATCATTGTCTTGAGCAGAATTACTCTGAAATGAATGAAAATGTCACAACCAAAATTCATAGTGCTAGCATGGATATAGCAAATATGGTAAATAATTGTCCTGAACAGAACCACCGGATTGTGGAATCATTACGAGACAGACTTTGTTGGAGCTCTGTGCTCCATTTTAATGCTCTTTGAATATTCAGTGTGTGATGGGAGGTAGGCAAAAAGCAAAAAGTCCTTGCTCTATTTTAAGGAGTCACGAACCACCGGTTGGTTGCTTGTACAGATCAAACAATGTCAGCTTGTAAAACAAGAAAAGGAACAATCTGTCAACATCAGCGTGCAGGAAAATCTGTGCGTGAGGTTGATACCTCTCACAACTCCAGCCTGCTCGGCACGTAAACATGCATGAAAGAATGGTTTTCATTTTCTGTAATAATTTTTCTCCCACATGCCAGTGACCACACTCCCTACCTCTGGTCCTCACTAACCCACATAGTGAGTGTGGAAGATGGGATTTGACATTATTACCAGTCGTGTGGGGGAGAAATGTCAAGCAAATAACATTTTTAATCAGGACTATGTGGGGTGATGTAGATTAAGCCTCATTCTCCCTTTCAAGGATGTGCATCTCTGAAGGTCATAGTCTAAAACTGCACATGAAACTGGTGTAAACTGGCTATAGTTTAAACACTATAGCCAGCTATAGTTTTAGCTATAGTCTAAACTCACACTTACACCAACAGTTGGGATGGGGGGAACAGCACCGCCTGGTATTTAGATTTGACAATCAGTGAATGAGAGCCGCACAGGTACAGATGAGATAAGAGCCGCACAGGTACAGATATAGCTGAGCTGTTAAAGAATGTATTGGAACTTAATTTATCTTTGACCACTAAAAATACTTTGATTTGAATAGAATAAGGTTGGTTGGCAAGGTTAGACCTTACTTGTGTGAAGTGCCTTGAGGCAACTTTGTTGTGATTTGGTCTGCATAAATAGAATAGGAGGCCCTTTGTCATTATGCAAAATGTACAACAAGATTGGAGAGAGCTTCTTCTATTTCAGTGCAAACAGTTAAAGTGAAAAAATATAAATAGTTACAAGTATAAAGTCCTACAGGACAGTGAAATGAAAGTTTCTATGTAGAAATATAAGATAAGAATATTATACAAATAATGAATGTTTATGAGATCAATGGTACGAATATTTCATGAGGTGAAAGCTGGAACATACCATTCAATGAGGCAAAGCCGAATTGAATGGTATGTTCCATTTTCACCAAATTAAATATTCATACCATTGAAAGTATGTAAAAACATTCATTATTTGTTTTATATAATGGCTAAAATAGATCCTTGTCATTTGATATTATATTAATTTATAAACAACAGAAAAGGGACTTACATTTACCTCCTCAGTGCAGCGAAAAAACTAATGTCAGAAATTAATCCAGCTTTGGTGCGTCACTGCTGCTTTGACATCAACACTCCAACACAAACTTTAAATAGGAGTCCAATGACAATGAACTCCCCCATGCTGTGCATCAAATCGTCGTCCGTCAGCAAAACAAACTCCGCCATGTTTGTTACAAAGCTAAGCGCTGCCTGGCCTGTGTGAGCGTACGCACAGTGCGCACTCACACAAGCGGGAAGGCGCGTGTGCGTGCGTGTACTACAAAAAAAAAACCGACTGTGTATTTCCTCAGTGCAGTGAAAAAAAATCACGTCAGATGGCTTACAGCACAATGGATTTGTTTTGTGTGTGTGTGTGTGCACGCGCGTTGTGCGCACGTGGGTGTAGGTGTGTGCACATGTATGTATGTGTGTGTGTGTATGTACAGCGTGCAATGGTACCAAACATATGGAACCAAATTTGCACTCTAAATGCAATGCAACACAATTGGGATGAATAATTCATGTCATGTGACATACAAAGTACCAATCAAGTGACAAAGATCCACTCAGCCATTATATAAAAGATGATTGTATTGCACGGAATGAATAAATATTGATGTAGTGTTTAAAGCAGAGCAGCAGCAGCATTACGATGCATCAAATTGCAGCCCTCTGAATTGTAACCGTGAGGTGTGTAAAGTTTCCAACCCCTAATTATAACGCACCCACAGTGTTTCCGTTTTGTTTTGTCTGTTGTAATCATGTGCTGGTAGCTCTGATTGCACCCACGATGTCTTGCAGTCTCAGTAAGTTGACACTTCTATTCCTCAAAACGACACGTAATTGGTTAACGCACATCCCGAAAGGTTTAAGTTCAGAGATCTTACACAGTAGTCATGTTTTCTTTATTGTTATTTCTTCCTGCGTGCTCTGTGAAAGTGCTCTTCAGCTGTCGCTGCTATCATCATCATCAGACGTGATGTGGAAACTATGCGCTGAAGTCTTTAAGTCTTTTCTTTCTACATTCTTCCTGGTGAGATGCAGCAAACCCTGTTAGATTATCTTAACACAAATGTTAAAGAAAGACCCTTCATCCACAAATCTTGACTTCTGGACTGAAAATAGTACGGTTTGCAGACTTGATTAAGACTGTCTTTAGGAAACAAAGCTGAATTCTGCTGCCCCCCCCCCCCCCATCTTGTACTATAAGGAAATTCATTTTGATTACATGCTGCTGTCGCACAACACTTCAAAGGGAATATTTTATGATGTTAAATATTAATCATGAATATATTAGCATTCCTCCTACAAATGTGATTCAGAACACATTTGATAACATTATATAACTGAGGAGATTTTAATGACCCATGTAAGCGTACATTCTGCTAAATGTGGTTTTTTTTGTTTGTTTGTTTTTTTTTGTACCGGTGTCTGCTTCTGCAGGGATTTACATCAGAGACCTCTGTGTTACTTTTCCTGTAATTGCTAAAATGAGTCATTTTAGGTCTTATGGAACACCATCATCTGAAGTTTTCTGAAGGACCTGAAGAAGAAACATTTGAGTTTGCTTTCTGTGTGAAACTCCACAGACACTCTGTGAGGCCTTTTTCCTTATTCCTTCTTTCTCATCAACATGCCAGAGCTTCACTGAATTGATTATCTGTCACAGGTGCCATATTATCAGCCGCTCTGTTTTCTCCCGCAAAAGAGCCCGCGACATTCTTCGTCCTTTCGGCCGAGGCTGAGAAAACACAGATGTCTTTTTTACTTTTCCTCCTCCACCTCAGATGTTAGCCAGGTTTTCTGAAGCCCTTCTGCATTAGCGCCTGGATTAATTCCTGCCTGTTATCCGAGTAAAGATTTAAATGGCATCACTCTCTTGCCTTTCTTTCTTATGCTGCCGTCTCCGCACCCCAAAAATGATAGCAGGGTGGATACATCAGAGGGGATTACGCTAATGTGATGGCACAGCCACCTACCAGGGGCCCCCAAAGGCACACTTTCAAGAGACAGGCCTTAACATCCAGGGAATAATTTGTCAAGAACTGGTTTGCAGGCATAATTTGAAATTATTAATCCTTCATGTAATGACCTTCGTGTGCAGCTTTAGCTGCATTATCTTTAATCACTGACACCAAGCAGCCCCGTAAGGATTTTACAGTAATTATTATGTACCAGAAATGCTTGATTTTATTTCATTTAAAAAAAAAAATTTCATCCACTGTGGCCTCCGTTGCAAAATGGAAAGCTGTTTGTATAAATTTGCCATTAATTTGCAGCTGTTGTCTGAGCTGCCAGAAGAGGAGAGTGTTGTTTTGTTGCAGCGACAGTGTGATGAAATCTTAGCATCACCGTCTGTGTGACTTTGGAATGGAGCGTGAAACTCGTTCAGCGGTGAAATATCCGGCACAAGTCAGAGATGACTGCCTCCGCTGTTTAACATCCATTGGTAGCGCTCGATAAAGTGAAAACAAATAAACTTTTGTCTTTTTGATCATTTTAATTAAAACACTGACTAATTAAGGAGTATCCACCCCCCCAACCACCACCACCACCACCACCACCAAACAACCCAACAAAAAGCACAAGACACCATGGTGAGTGGGAGTGCAGCAGATCAGAAAACCCAAAGCTGAATGGGCTCACGGTTTTTAATCACAGATCCGATCATTTTATAGGTCAGCAAAGAGAAAAGCAAGACTAATGTCTATTTGCTGTCCATTTTTAAGAACTTAAAGAACAATGGAAACAAGGAACTTTTGACCCTGAATGAAAACAAGGTGTCCTATGTTTAAACAGTATTTGAAAATAAAACAGACCACCCTGTCATGATGTACTGTCAGGCACAACTGCACCTCATCCAGGTGCTGCAGCCTGGCTGAGCCCTCCCAGGCAGACAGGCCACTTGGCAAGAATCATTTGTTTGTTTGCTTATATTTTCCAAAATTCCAACCACATTGAGCTCAGTGTGCTCAGACAACTTGGAGAAAACCACTGTGATCAGAGGAGAAAACGTCATCCGCAAACTCCGTTCTCAGTGTCCGATTGATCAAAGTGACTCCTGAGTGGAACCTGAGGTTTGATGCACGTCGAGCCTCGAACGGAGCACAAGCTGGCAGCGTATATTGTACAGCAGATGGTGTTTCTCCGTTCATGACGTGAACAACCAACTGGTTTCCAAATGACTCACACTTGGATTTCACTGCATTACTTTAAAAAAACAAGTCAAGATGACATTAAATTTACACAATTATGTCAACTTCACAATTAACCCATAGTTCATATGTGTGCCAAACCATGGTGCTTTACACTACTAATGCTGAGGACCTTGACAGACATACAGTCACACCCAAATGGTGCTGAATATTCACAAACGGCATGCTTTCATTATACTAGCAGAAATACCTGTTAGTTAGAATAAACAATGCAGAAGATAATAAATAAATAAATGTAGTGACCATATTATGTTAGTCAGAGATTGAACTGTTTGTAAAAGCCTAAATACTGGCTCTGGGTGCTGTTATTTTTTTTGGAAAACAATGGTTATAGTCATCATCTTTGAATGTACTGTTGCTCAATACTCTGCTGAAGCAAGATGAAGAAATGAGAACATCTTGCATCAAAATTCATGTAAGAGCAAAGCCAGTGGTATCATTTAAATATGTATTTGTTGTCTTTCAGGCATCAGTATCATGTTCACTATGCAACAAAGCCACATTAGAGGTGTGGCCACTTTGAGTGACAGCTCATGTGTTTTGTCGCTGCAGTCTGTCAGAGGCTGCTGACCATTTTATGACAAATATCCATAATAATATGGCTTGTTGTGTGGTTAATTCTCTGAACAAATCATGTATATACATTGTGTGGGCTGGTATCTACTCCAAGTGAAATTATCACATGATAGAATTTTGGGTGCCAACACTGTTAGCATTTTTAGCAACTATTGGGAGATTCATGATGTTAATCCACGAATGCTGAGGAAGTAAGCCAGTCATAATTTTTAATGCCCACATCAAAGCCAAATCATTATGAAACCCACTGCTCAGCCGCCAAAAATAAGATTTAGTAATCACCCTAACCAAGGTTAGCCTGTTAGCTGAACTTGTTGCTAATTATTAAAATGGGTGCATATTCAGGCTTTATTTGTCCCACCCAGGTCATATACATTGTCGTCCACACTCCACCTTTTTACCCATACATAGGTCAGCCCTGCATTGACGCCTTTATGGTGTCAAATCTCGCACGTAATCACGTTCTCGCTGGGGAGGCCGAGAGTTCGTTGTCAGTGTATACAAGTGTTTGTGGGTGGTGGAGTGGACAAGCAACAAGCAACTTGTTTGCAACATTGCGTCGTTATGGAGGTGAGTTCAACCAAAATATGTATTTAGGTGTATAACTAAGATAATCATGAGTCTTTAATGTGAGTTTTATTAAAAAAAAAAAAAAGTGTGTTGCGTGTCGGGAACCGTTTCTTTTCGGGTATCCTTAAGAAATGATTCTCAACATCAATAGCTTTTTTGCTTAACGATTCCCTTATCTGTCCTTCAGAGTGGCCGTTGTTTTTGGGGGTGTTTGTCAGGAAAATGATCATTTCTCCACATTAAATACAGACCCTGCAGCAGGTCTGTATAATCAACCGTTTCTGCAGCACGGCTTTGCTTTGAACCTTGAACCGATGAAGCAGTGCTTTGATCTTTGATCTGCTGCTTCATTGGTTCTTTGTTTTATTTCGCTTTATCTTAATTTTTCCCCATTAAAACCCTAAAGAGCATATGTCTGTGAGCAATATTTACCTTTTTTATATTAAACCGACCTGTCATGGTCTTCTGAAACAGTTGATAGATGTATTTTATAACTTAAAAACAGGACATTTTCAATGTTAAAGTTAGCATTAAGCTGAGCCATTATCAAGCCATCCTCCCCAGTGCGCAAAGGATTCACACAATGTAAGGTGCATTAGGCCTCATAAAAAACATTAGTTTATCATTCTTGACATCAGAAAAAAAGTGATGAGGGTGGGCGGATTTTTTTCTTTCTTTCATAGAAAGAAGTACATACGTCATTTCAATCCTGAAAAACAATACATACAGCACCTGCATACCAAGTGAGGAACTGAAAATATAAAATATTTTTTAAATAAATCTTGTTTTCATGTTGAATACAGTCAGTGTACTGCACACTAGAAGCGTGATGAACATGCATACTGTGTGTGAGTGAGATGGAGTAACTGTGTGGTTGTCAGTGACCGTCTTTGGCCAAAGTATACTCGCCACCTTGAGGACGTGGCGGTTCTTACACCAGCTGTACTGCCGTCAATGAAATTTGCAAATAAATAAATAATTAAATAAAAATTGATGGACACAAGCGTCACAAAGGATGTGAAGATAATATTCTTCACTTTTTCAATGACATATTTCTCACACAAGTGCAGCAGTATTTTGCTTTACAAGATAAATGAGTTTGTTCATGTGACTTTTCTGCATATTATTATTATTATTATTAGGGCTATCAAGTGATTTAAAAAGTTTTTAATTTAGTATCTACTTTGTGCTAAATTAATTAGGCATTTAAATTTCCGATGTGAAAAGCAGTCTGTCACAGGTAGCATTAGGAGGAAAAACTGCACAGAACAAATTGTGCCAGACAGGAAGTTGCCATGCCATGTCAGTTGCCATGCCAAGTACAGTACAGGTAAGCCAGTCAGTTTAAAAAAATACCCCACCCCTACCCCCACGCCCCGTAAATGGTGTTTCATATTCATTAATATTAGTAATTACAACACTAAGTATGAATACAGCATGTTAAAAAGAAACCATGGAATTAAGTACATATAGACGATTCATGGTAGAAGGCACACACCTGTCTGCTGGAGTTTGCATTCATGGTACTCATGGTAGAAGCATTAAAACCACAGAAAAATGGCCAAATCAAAGAGATAAATACTTTTTTTCTGAAACATTGCTTGACCTGAAGCCATGTGCAAGGAGGCTGGTAGCATCAAGTATTGTTTATTTACTGCAGATACTGCACAGAATGGAGTTCCTGTCAACACTTCTGTCCTGGATGTCTTTTGAATGGAAAGGTCCCATTCACAGAGCCAAGCAACATCTTCTTCATCATGATTAAGAAGCAATTTTTTAACACATAAGTTTGTTTGGTTGTTTTTGTTGGGTGTTTTTTATGCATGTTTTCCTGATAATTACTTCATCTGAATTAACACATTGTTTCATCGCCACTAAATCTGATCAGTCACATCAAAACAGAGTCAGTGAAACAGGACTTTAAATCATTCAGTCGTGTGATATTAGCATTGGCTGGGCTCTGCTTGTGCACTGGAAAAACAAAAATGTTCCAACTTGATATCTGACTATATCACTGATTTGTCAATATACAACTACTTATCAGGAATCTTGAGAATTTAGCATTCTTATTTGTTGCCATGTTTCACTTTTGTCTGTGTTTTTGGATCATACATTGGCTGGTTGCTTGTACGCTCATGACTCCAGTTCAGCAGCTTCTAATTCAGTTAAACATACAAATCATGAATGTTTGATATAATATACAAACAATGTTTATGAGTTCAATGGTACGAATATTTCATGAGGTGAAAGATGAAACTTAACATTACACTTTCACCTCATGAAATATTTGTATCATTGACAGAATGAAAAAAAACATTCATTATTTGATAAAATAGATCCTTGTCATTTGATATTTTATTAATTTATAAACAAAAGAAAAGGGGCTTACATTTGGTGTTCCACTGGTGCTTTGACATCAACAGTCCAACATGAACTTTAAATTGGAGTCCAAAATTGTTGTCAGTCAACTTAGAAAAACAATTAGTCTGTGATGCCGTGCATTGACTTTGTGTACTTCCTAAGAAAAAAAAAAGACTGTGTAGTTCCTCAGTCCAGCGAAAAATCATGTCAGAAATTTGTGCAGCTTTTCACCCTACAACTCCTCATGCCTCCAGACCGCTTACAGCATAGTGGATTTGTTTTTTGTGTTAGAAGAATTAGCATCAATTAGCTCCTTCAAATTATCGTCCGCCAGCAAAACAAAATCCACCACGTTTAGCTAAATGCCGCCCCCAGTAGTGTGCGCATGCGTGGTGGTTGGGGCATGCGATAGCACATTTCATATAGCACCAAATTTGCTCGCTAAAAAGAACTATTGCACAGTAAATGAAACATAACGGCAAATGGTACGAATAATCCACATCACGTGACATGGAAAGCCACCAATCAAATGACAAGGATCCACTCAGCTGTTATATAACAGTGTGTGACATCGCCAACCAGGCCTTTTAAAGTAACATTTGCTCATCCTAAAGTTGCTTCGTGCGTAGGTTTGTTCATCAACTAGTCTACTTAGTTATGTGGCTCTAGTCTGAAAATTAATCTGGCTTTTTTACATTCAGACTGCTTGGTTCAAAGCAAAATTCATCAAGACGTTTGTTCTTGTGACACGCTGCCCCGTCCCACTGATTAAGATATATTAAAGTTTGTAGCTAAAAATACACCAAAGTGAAGGTGCATTAAAATAAAAATGAATAAAATTTGTTTGTCAGTGATATGCATATATGACATAAATCTTAAAGGAGGAACTTATACCTGCACAGACGTCATTGTGGGACTATTTATCATAAGTCCCCAGCAATATGGAACTGTCAAAAGGTCAAGAAAATACACCTTTGCACAATTTGACACCTTTAATTTTTTTTTAATAAATGCACTCCCGAAACTCAGGAGACCTTTGTCACAAACATTGGTGAAAATGTTGGTGAGATTTTACCCTTTTAGATGTTTTCCCCTCACACATGATGTCGTATCAGCCTCCCTTCTTTTTTGTTTTTAAATCCGTATTCCGCTGCCTTCAGGTGCTGACAGACTGTCTTGTCTTCTGTTCTCAGGTCTGCTCATAGGATCGGGCTGTGCTCTCTATCCACTGGGGTGGGACAGTGAGGAAGTACAGCAGACCTGCAACAACAGTTCAGACCAGTTTCAGCTCGGTAAACCCAGGAGTTACAAACACACACACACACACACACACACACACACACACACACACACACACACACACACACACATATTCATCTAGCGTACAACACCTGTGAAATGCACACTTGTATTTCACCTGACAATTTTTCACGTTTGGCAAATGTCGCAGTACCACAACAGAAAAACCTGTGACAAAGCTGTAAAAGGAGGACAGTGTCCACCTCCTGACATTTTGTCTTTTCATAGAATGAGAAGATGCAACTGTAGTTTGGTGTAGAAAAAAATACACCTAACTATTTTCTGTGGGTGTGAATGTGTTTGTTTGTCTATATGTGGCCCTGCAACAGACTGGCGTCCTGTCCAGGGTGTACCCCGCCTCACATTCTATTTTCAGTTTCAATTTATTTTCATTTATATAGCACCAAATCACAACAAAGTTGCCTCCAGGTGCTTCACACAAGTAATGTCTAACCTTACCAACCAATATACAAAACTGTTTCAGATGCATTCATGTCCAAAGACACCTAAAGTTCTGCACTTCAAATTCAGGGGTGCCAAAAAATAAATAAATTAATTAATAATAATAATAATAATATGTTTTTAGCTCAAAGAATGCCTGATTTTGGGCACCAGTAATTTTTTTTTTTTTTTTTTTTGTTTTCATCAGACACTTTCTGTTGTGGAGTTTTTTGTTTGTTTGTTTAATTTTCTACTTTTCATCAGTGAAGCTCGGACTCTTTTTGTTGTGGTTTTTTTTTTTGTTTTTGTTTTTGTTTTTAATTTTCCACTTTTCATCAGTGAAGCTCCGACTCTTTTTGTTATGGGGTTTTTTGTTTATTTTTGTTTTTAATTTTCCACTTTTCATCAGTGAAGCTCAGGCACTTTTTGTTGTTTTTTTTTTTTGTTTGTTTTTGTTTTTAATTTTCCACTTTTCATCAGTGAAGCTCGGACTCTTTTTGTTGTGGGGTTTTTTGTTTGTTTTTGTTTTTAATTTTCCACTTTTCATCAGTGAAGCTCAGGCACTTTTTGTTGTGGGTTTTTTTTGTTTGTTTGTTTGTGTTTATTTTAATTTTCCACTTTTCATCAGTGAAGCTCGGACACTTTTTGTTGTGGGTTTTTTTTTGTTTGTTTGTTTGTGTTTGTTTTAATTTTCCACTTTTTTTAGTTTTCATCAGACACTTTCTGTTGTGGGTTTTTTTGTTTGTTTAATTTTCCACTTTTCATCAGTGAAGCTCTGACTCTTTTTGTTGTGGGGGTTTTTTGTTTGTTTTTGTTTTTAATTTTCCACTTTTCATCAGTGAAGCTCCGACTCTTTTTGTTGTGGGGTTTTTTGTTTATTTTTGTTTTTAATTTTCCACTTTTCATCAGTGAAGCTCAGGCACTTTTTGTTGTTTTTTTTGTTTGTTTTTGTTTTTAATTTTCCACTTTTCATCAGTGAAGCTCGGACTCTTTTTGTTGTGGGGTTTTTTGTTTGTTTTTGTTTTTAATTTTCCACTTTTCATCAGTGAAGCTCGGCCACTTTTTCTTGTGTGTTTTTTTTGTTTGTTTGTTTGTGTTTGTTTTAATTTTCCACTTTTCATCAGTGAAGCACAGACACTTTTTCTTGTCGCTTCCTTTTCCCAGTTTTGTTGTTGTTGGACCAAACAAACGAATAATTGGACCTTTTGCTGGTGCTTCATTGTCTGCATGATGTGTGAGTGTGTTTGTGTGAATGGGTGAATGTGAGGCATAATTGTAAAGCGCTTTGAGCATCTGATGGAGATGGAAAAGCACTATATAAATGCAGTCCATTTACCATTTACCAATAATTCTGATGAGCACTGTAACAATCTTTCTAAAAAGGGACATAAATTTTCTAAACAGCAAAAACAACCTGAAAAACAGGAAGCCGTGAGGTCCGAGCTGACTGTGGGTTAATTTGTCCACAGTGGACTGGTTGTTTCAGAAAAAGCACCATTAGTTCATACAAAACAACTACCCAGACAAAGTATTAATGGTGGTGACAGTGATTTATAGGTATGTGACAAATATGAGATCCATTGATCTACTGAAAAAGAAGCCCTGACTCTGATAGTGGTAAGAAAATTCTTCAGTGTACCTGATTTGGATAAATTTATATTCAGCCAATACAACTATTTACATATTTTTCATAGTTGCATACATTAATGTGTACATTTCCACACAAGTTGTCATGGTAAATACACAACTACACAATCAAGTATATTTTAGCATACCTGTATGTCTACATTTGATGATGAGGTGGTCAGTGCACTTCCTTCCAAAACACAAGGTGCCGAGTTCAAGGCCACTCGTGCTCATTCAGAAGGACAGCTGGCGTAAAACTTGTGGCAAATAAACATGCAGATCCTTATAAAATCTCCTGTGGGGAACCAAAAGTGTAGAAAGGGACAAGCCAAAAGAATTCACTATTCACATATATAATCGAGTTTGATTTTTATTTTTTTCACTTTTGTCACCAAGTGTCAATTAAATTATAGAATATTTATGTTTGTTTGCAAATTAACATGTCAGCAAAATTCAGCAAAGATCAAGAACAGTATTTCTGGTAGCGGGCCTGAAATTTGAATTGTAGATTGGGTAGTTAGATGAACCAGGCAATTTCTGAAACAGCTGGAGTGACATAAATATGCCAAAATTCATAACTGGTCAAACAAAGACTTGAAGTCAGTTGGTTTGAAGATTGCTACACTTGCTCCCCTATTTTTCTTAATTAAGGGTTTGAGAGCAAGACTGGACAACAAAGAAGAGAAACCACTTTGATATACAACCCCTGGCAAAAATTATGGAATCACCGGCCTCGGAGGATGTTCATTCAGTTGTTTAATTTTGTAGAAAAAAAGCAGATCACAGACATGACACAAAACTAAAGTAATTTCAAATGGCAACTTTCTGGCTTTAAGAAACACTATAAGAAATCAAGAAAAAAAGATTGTGGCAGTCAGTAACGGTTACTTTTTTAGACCAAGCAGAGGAAAAAAATATGGAATCACTCAATTCTGAGGAAAAAATTATGGAATCACCCTGTAAATTTTCATCCCCAAAACTAACACCTGCATCATATCAGATCTGCTCGTTAGTCTGCATCTAAAAAGGAGTGAACACACCTTGGAGAGCTGTTGCACCAAGTGGACTGACATGAATCATGGCTCCAACACGAGAGATGTCAATTGAAACAAAGGAGAGGATTATCAAACTCTTAAAAGAGAGTAAATCATCACGCAATGTTGCAAAAGATGTTGGTTGTTCACAGTCAGCTGCGTCTAAACTCTGGACCAAATACAAACAACATGGGAAGGCTGTTAAAGGCAAACATACTGGTAGATCAAGGAAGACATCAAAGCGTCAAGACAGAAAACTTAAAGCAATATGTCTCAAAAATCGAAAAATGTACAACAAAACAAAAGAGGAACGAATGGGAGGAAACTGGAGTCAACGTCTGTGACCGAACTGTAAGAAACCGCCTAAAGGAAATGGGATTTACATACAGAAAAACTAAACGAAAGGCATCATTAACACCTAAACAGAAAAAAACAAGGTTACAATGGGCTAAGGAAAAGCAATTGTGGACTGTGGATGACTGGATGAAAGTCATAGTCAGTGATGAATCTCGAATCTGCATTGGGCAAGGTGATGATGCTGGAACTTTTGTTTGGTGCCTTTCCAATGAGATTTATAAAGATGACTGCCTGAAGAGAACATGTAAATTTCCAGGTAAAGGCACTGGGGAGATGGCTGTCATTACATCATCAATAAATGCACAAGTTTATGTTGATATTTTGGACAATTGAAAGGATGTTTGGGGATGATGAAATCATTTTTCAAGATGATAATGCATCTTGCCATAGAGCAAAAACTGCAAAAACATTCCTTGCAAAAAGACACATAGGGTCAATGTCATGGCATAGGGTCAATGTCAATGAGCAGATCTGATTTGATGCAGGTGTTAATTTGGGGGATGAAAATTTACAGGGTGACTCCATAATTTTTTCCTCAGAATTGAGTGATTCCATATTTTTTTCCTCTGCTTGGCCTAAAAAAGTAACCGTTACTGACTGCCACAATCTTTTTTTCTTGATTTCTTACAGTGTTTCTTAAAGCCATATCATGTTTCTCCTTGCTCCATTTCTGCATGAGTACCATAAAGTTTCACTGCAGCGCCATCAAAAACATCTGGTCCTGAAGAGCAGTCTTTGCATTGAATGTACGGAATGTTCATCATAGAAGGACCGACCAAATCAAATAATGATAATCAATAATGATGTTAATCATTTCTGAGTTGACTTGGGTTGCTTGGGCCCTATGACTACTGTGGGATAGGCTCCAGCCCCCCACAACCCTTTTTTGAGAACTGCTTACAGTATAATACTGTTTGTTTGTCTTAATGATTGATAACTTATTAGAATGTATAACTATTGAAATATGTGAAGAAAAAAGCAAAAATGTATTAGTCAGCTGTATATATAGAGCACCAGGATCTAGTATTGAAACATTCACTGACTGTATGGGAAAAATGTTCTCAAAAACTAATCAAAAAACTGTGTTCATTTGTGGTGACTTAAATATTGATCTGCTCAATCCAAATAAGCATAAAATAACAGATGAATTTATCAGTATAATGTACAGTATGAGTTTATATCCAAAAATCACCAGGCCAAGCAGAATTACATCCCATAGTGCTACCTTAATTGATAATATATTCAGCAATGATATTGAGAATAACACTGTGAGTGGATTATTAATCAATGACATTAGTGATCATCTACCAGTTTTCATCGTTTATAATAGAAACCATCGGCGGAATCAGCCAGAAGAGAAAATAAAATACAGGCGAGTGCGGACAGAGGAAAACATGAACACACTAAAGAAGGATTTACAGGAGCAAAACTGGGAAAAGGTATACAGTGAAAGTGATGTTGATAGTGCATATGAAACTTTTTTACAAATATTTACATCATTATATGATAAAAATTGTCCAATTAAACAAGACTACAGAAAACAAAAAATCCAAGATCGACCATGGATGACGAAAGGGTTACGAAATGCATGTAATAAGAAAAATACACTGTATAGAGAATTCATAAAACTAAAGACTAAAGAGGCAGAAAATAGATATAAGAAATACAAAAATAGATTAACTAATATTATACGGGTATGTAGGAAGGAATATTATAGTAACATATAATAACAAAAACAATATTAAAGGAATATGGGATATATTAAATAGCATTATCAAAAATGGTAATAAAAACAGAGTTACCCTCAGTATTTCATTGATAATAATGTCAAGAAGGAAAATAAGGATGAGGTAGTCAACGGTTTTAATAATTTTTTTGTAAATATTGGACCAAGCTTGGCAGAAAAAATTCCCAGTTCCCAACCTGAGGATTGGGATAATAATCTCATAGAAAGAAATCCCTGTTCAATGTTCCTCACAGCAGTGGATGGAAAAGAAATTACAGACATTGTGAATAATTGTAAATATAAAACAACTACCGATTTAAATGAAATTGATATGGTGGTGGTAAAACAGGTCATTGAATGGATTGTAGAACCATTAACATACATCTGTAACTTATCATTTCAAACTGGTAAATTTCCCAATCAAATGAAAATAGCTAATAGCTTGAGGAGATTACAAACGCCATAGACCACAAATTACATTCAGTTGGAATATTTATAGACCTTAAAAAGGCTTTTGATACAATCAATCATGACATATTAATCAGTAAACTTGAACAGTATGGGATTAGGGGGTTGGTGTTGCACTGGGTGAGAAGCTACTTAAGTAACAGAAAACAGTTTGTGATGTTGGGGGAATATACATCATCATGCTTGGACAATGCTTGTGGCGTCCCACAGGGGTCAGTATTGGGTCCAAAACTGTTTCTAATTTATATAAATGATATTGTCAATGTTTCCAAAATATTAAAATTAGTATTATTTGCAGATGACACAAGCATTTTTTGTTCAGGGGGAGATTTGCAGGAGTTACTGAGGAGGATCAGTATAGAAATGGGAAAATTGAAAATATGGTTTGACAGAAACAAATTATCATTAAACTTAAGTAAAACAAAATACATGTTATTTGGCTATTGTAATACAGACATACAGGTTCAGTTACAAGTTGAGGGGGTAGATATTGAAAGGGTACATGAAAATAAGTTTCTGGGGGTGATAATAGATGATAAGATAAACTGGAAGACATATAAAACATATACAAAGTAAACTGTCAAGAAGCATTTCAGTTCTAAACAAAGCGAAACATATTCTGGACCACAACTCACTCCGCATTCTTTACTGCTCACTGGTTTTACCATATTTACAGTACTGTGCAGAGGTATGGGGTAATACTTATAAAGGTACAACACAATCACTATCAGTAATGCAGAAAAGAACTATAAGAATTATTCATAATACTGGCTATAGAGATCATACAAATCCACTATTTTTACAATCCAAATTCTTAAAATTCACAGACTTGGTTCATTTTCAAACAGTACAAATCATGTATAAAGCAATAAACAATTTACTTCCAGCAAATATTAAAAATATGTTTTTAACAGATCAGGGGATTGCAGTCTGAGGGGGAAATTTAATTTAAAGCATCAGTGGGCACAAACAACATTAAAAGGTTTCTGTATTTCTGTCTGTGGGGTGAGGATGTGGAACAGATTGGGAGTGGGGCTCAAGCAATGTCCAAGCATGAACCAGTTCAAACAGCGGTACAAAAATATGGTTTTTTCTAGGTATAGGGAGGAGGAAGGGTAATGAGGGTTAGGGTGTTTTTGTTTTTTGCTTCGGCTTGTAAATATATAGTATTTTGTATGTAAGTAGGTATGTGTAGGTGTATATTTGTTTGTGTATATATGTGTGTATATATGTATATGTGTATGTATATATATGTATATATATGTGTATGTATGTTGATATATATATATATATATATATTGATATTGATATTGATATCGGTTTAGGTGTGTAGGAATCTATGTGTATATGTGGCAAAGGGTATTAC